>NW_021163565.1:0-37280 GCF_004324835.1 Dendronephthya gigantea | reverse complement strand
ACCGAAGAGCATGCAAGTGAATTATAGAACAACCTATTAGTAATATCGTCAGAATTCAATCCTCTTTTAACGAAGTTACATATTTTTTTTATCAACGAAGTTTCTTATGGAAATAACCCTGTTTTTCGCCCATTACTTGCGCAAACATTATTTTGCTCTCAAGACGCGTTTGTATTCAAATAGAAAATCCTGCAAAGAAATTTTTTTTGGAAAGTGACTAAATTAAAACCTGGAGAAAAGAACGGGGGAAAGAACTGTAGGATCAAAAGTATGAAAAAATGTGTTAAAGGTTTAATACGAATGCCCCCGCCCGCGCTAGCGAAGCCCCGTTTGAAAACTGCAGCCACATAGAAATTTGACTTTTAATCCAATATAAAAGTTAGGCATGTGTGAAATAAAATGAATAAATAGAGAAGTAGTTACGAGGATAAATGAAATGTTGACGAGGAAAAAAATTAAATAACTAATTACGCAAGAAAAATACGTACCAAGACACGCTGTTCCATTGGAAGAGAAACCCTTCTCACATATACATTCGTATGAACCTGGGGTGTTGTTGCACGAGATTAAAAAGGCTGGATTGCATGGAGATGACAAACATTCATCATTATCTAAATGAAATAGTTAAAGGCAAATATAATAATAAAAAGCAAACTGGATTGAAGGAATGATAAATACTGCCCGCCTAAATACTACGCTATTGGGCGAGATCTTTTACAATCTTGGACTACTGTTCTTAAATTTTTGCTCCTCGATCGGCTCTCTCTTTCTCTCTTCGAGTCCGTCGTTTTCTCTTCTGTCTTCTTCGTCTGTTCTGTATTGGTGAGCTTCTTCAACCTTTAATATGACTTTTACTCCGTTAGTCCATTGAAAAGTGGTGTTGTGCCCGCCCTTTTTTTATGAAGGCTGAGGGGCACTTGCACACCCGTCAACCAGAAGGGGCTGACTCTTACCCAGCCAATCAGCGTTGTAGGTTAGAAATGTGGTTTGGGGTTGGATGCAATTTAGACTGAGGTAAATAAACTGATATGATATTCATGGACTTGTCAAAGGCTTTTGGCAAGATCAACCATGCAGTCTTGGTAAATAAACTCCAACAATATAACATCGACGATCGCATCTCCAATGGTTCACCTCGTATCCTCATGACCGCCAACAGCGCGTCAAAACTCTTGGCGCTACTTCAAGCCAAAAACCAATGTGCTCCGGTGTTCCGCATGGCAGTATCTTAGGACCAATACTTTTCCTCCTGTATGTCAACGACTTACCAGATGTTTTGACCAATTCGTCAGTTGCGTATTTTGCTGATGACACGAAAATCTTTCGCAGAATTGACTCCATCTCCGATACCATTTTACTCCAAGACGACATCAATAACCTTGAATCCTGCTCCAGGTCAAGTGGTCTCGTGTTTAACGAAGAAAAATGCAAAAGTCTTAGCATCACCAGACGTAGCCAACCAATAAATATCCATACAGCATCAAAGGCAAAGAGCTTATCACCTATCTCAGGACAGAAGGATCTAGGACTCTGGATCGCCAGTGAATGTGATTTAAGTTTGTACCGTGTAAATGGGGCTGTATAGTAACGACATACGACTGTTGATCTAGGTTTTTAGTTTTCACAAGGTGATAAATGTTTTCACCTAATTATTTATTTAATCCAACGATATGTTATACATGAAAGGAAAAGTGATTAATCATTGCGAATGGCTGAAAATTATATTTACTCATGCATCTTGCGGCAAAAATGAATTACTCATCCCTGTCATACAGCGCTGATATTCCATTTTTTATATTAATGACCTTTAAAAATGGTTGGCTCACTTTATCATGCATTTTCTGTGCGAATACTTGGCCGATTATAATAAAATTAAACCATTTAAAAGATGACATTGTCCTCAGTAGATAGATGTTTTTCTAGTTCTATATGTTTTAAATTCGCTATGATATTTACTTTAAAATGCATGCGATTTAGCAAACGCAAAACGCAAACAAAAACTGGTTACAACTATTTAGTTGACATTTCTCGGCTCATTTTGATATATTTAGCTTCAAAGTCGTGCCTTTAGAAGATTTTTGCGAATTTTTTACATAAAAATTCATAATCTGCGTCATGGTATGTATCGCATCGATCACGGCAAGCATTTTACAATAATAAAAATATTCAACAAAACTTTTGGGCAAAAAAAGCCAATAAAGTGACCACTTGGTCCAATTTACGCCAGGGGTCGATTTTTGGGGTCAAAATCACTCTAGAGAGTGGGCAACACAGACTTTTGTCATATTTTTGAACCGCGTGACAACATTCTGAGCAATCACTAATGACGCGCTTAGCAACACTCATTAAGGCTTATCGCTTAGATCTTAAAATGGCTATTTCTCCGATTCTTTTGCACATCCTAATCCAAAATACATAGAAGTTATAACAGAATTAAGACAGTCTAAAGCCAACACAGAACAAAGTGAATTGAGAAACATGGAATTTCGAAAATTATATGGTTGCATTGGGCAAGTAATTTGAGATAACAACGCAAGCTAGTATTTTGGCTTATATTACAAGTGCGGCTTATAACTTTCTGCTGGTTTGAATATACTATTTATATGACCTCTTCAAGCGCTATCGTTTGGTGGTATTCCGGCATCTTAAGCCTAAATACTTGCAGAGATATTCAATTTAACGGTCCCTTCTATGACTCCCGACATTAGGACCAACTGGAAAGGTGTTTTAATATCCATACTAGAAATACATGCATGCAGCAACCCCTCGCTATTTCAAACTAAGTACACAATTTCCTGAGTTGACCGAAACTTATATTATGAAATGACACAAAACTCAAATCAGTCTTATTATATTTTACCGAGTATATTATAGCTAATGTTTCCATCATTCAATACAAAAATAATCATAAAGCTAGTGTAAACATTGCCCAGCAATTAAGTAACGGTTTATAATCGAAGTTTCAAACGATTAAAACAGTACAAAATCTTCACAGACAAAGAAAAAACTTCAAATGTTATTTTATTCTGTATTTTGCAGTCGACGCTGGCGGGTAAAAGTTTTATATAAATATAGTGTGTATTTTTGATACCAAAATTCAAATTACACTTTCAAAAACACTTTTTGAAGTTAAAGCAAAGGTGTAATAGCCTTTCACAGGTTTATGCGTTTGCAAAAAAAGCTGAAAATTTAACAAATAAACGTCATACGAAGCTGAAAAGTATACAAATACAGTTCATCCTTAACGCGAAACAAATACGAAATAAACAAAGTAAACACGTACCCTTTGTCTTTGCAAACACTTATAATCTATCAGATTATGAATTATTCCTCTTACATGGCTTTGTCTTGACTGTATCTACGTTCATCTTTGCTATCTGTCATGCTTCATATACTGTATCTTGTTTCTTCTCGTTTTACTTTCGTTGCACAAAGTTTATGAAACGCTTTTACGTATACAACAATGTTTACGAAATGACAGTTAAATTGCTGACGTTCTCATTGCAATACAAACTTTCTGTCTTAGCCAATCAGAACGTTCGTTGATTACGAGACGTTACTCGCGCATGCGCATAACTTACAAAACCACCTAACGTCGACCGTCCATGACAAAGAATTTGGGCAACTTTGGATTCGCCTATGTTCTACCGGGTTCCGGGTGTAATTCCTAATCTCCGAGCGGAATTAAGCGGAATTAGTACCCTCGCAGGCGCTCCGCGCCCGCTCGGGGATAACTGAGAACAATAAAGCCGTGCGTAACAATTTGAAGAGCTGCATGTTCAATTTGAACTTATCCAACTATTCTGATGGATCAAGGTATCCTGCAGCGATTGCAAAAAGCCTATAAAGTATCATTTTGGTAAATAGAATTTTTAAAAAGTTCGAATATAATATATAAAAAAAACTCTGAAACAACTGATATAATTTTTTCGCTCTTCCCTAATTTTGTTTTGCATTGAAGTTCAAGCAAACGGCTATTCTTAATTACGTATAACAGGCGTTATTTTGACATTTTATCCCATACTCATATAGATAACAGCAAGCTTATATTCGGTTTTAATTGACATTGCTTTCATCTTTATAAAAGTTCGCTTTGTAACAGCTCACTGATCGCATCAGAGCAATTCCTAGCTGCTCTCCCAAATCTTTGCTAAATAGTTACTGATCTTTTTGTAGCCATACTAAATATTTACTGTCCGAACATGCAAATATGACATAACACGGTAAATGCGCGCGCTTGAAAGTTACTTATTTGCATGGCAATTTGTAATTTTGAGGCTTGAAGGCTGCAGAGCATTTTGCGAAACATTTTTCAAACATTTTCGAAAGCCTAAATCGTGAAATAGAGCAAGTTGCGACATTGCTGATTGCTCTAATTTTCATACTGATAGATTCCGTTATCATAATGCTATATTTAAAACCCCAAACGAAATAACGATTAACCGCAAGCATGCAGGATTGTCGATTTGATCATAAATTAGATAATATTTTGAGGACGGAAAAAAATAAATCTTATACTAACCGACACATTCACCAGCATCTGAATGGAACCCCTTTACACATCCACATTTGCAAGAACCTTGTGTGTTAATACACTTTTCTTTTCTTGAACTTTGACAGTTACAGTACGGGTATGATTTACATTCATCGATATCTAAGCAATAAAATGTAAAATCATATCAATACTCTGTTCCATTGAAATAGGTGCATTACCAGCCTAGTAAAATATGTCAAGTATATTTCATATGAAATGTAAATATTATGTGAAACTCCCTAATTATCATGTCTCATTATCAAGAAGCATAGCTTCATTTGATTTTACTTTAAAACAAGACGCCTGTTCTGGTCTTAACTCCGGCGCACGTGCCAGTCTTCAATATAGAGCTTCTGAGCATAAACAATACAGTTCATATTCGCGCTTGTAACATATTCGCGCTTGCGATTTATTATATCGCACTTGCGATTTATTATATTGCACTTGCGATTTATTATATCGCACTTTCGATTTATGATTTAGCATTTGTTTCTTAATACATCGAAAATATTAACTAATAAATAACGATATCTTGTTGGAAACATTCACTATGCGAGACTAACGCCTGTATTCAAAAAGCTCACTCACACTCACACTCATGGAGTGTGACATATAAATTTTGTTAATGCTGATCAATGAGAAAGTTTTCTCTGAATAGATGGAAAGATATAAGGTAAATCACTGAAAATCAAACCTCTATTCGACTCGGAATACCGCCATTGAAACGTTATGAGAGGATTAAGATCTCCCACTCAATGAGTTTGAGTGTGAGTGAGCTTTTAGAATACAGGCGTAAGTATCTTAAATATTTTTTTTCAAACGGCGCCCCATAAACGCGCCCATACACGACCACATCATCTTGTTAAACGGCAGCGAAATAGCAGCGATATTATTAAAATAGGACCAGAATCTACATGTGTTAAATATATTCTTACCCCAATTCAATCTAAACTTAATCGAACACCATGAACAGAACGGTTTATTTGTTCCTCTTGGAGGAATTGCCATATCATGCTAGCGAAATCGAATCGCGCAACGCAAAATTTGCCAAAGCTGTGCACCACAACTCTTGGGAGATAAGACCGGGACGCAGATAAATACGGTCACATACACTAATACTAGAATATTTTGCGTCATTTCAGACTTGCGACGACAAAAAATAGAAAAAAACAAAAAAAAAAAAACCGGGGCGAATTTTCAACACCATCGCTGGCGCCGAAGTAATTAGCCGAAGTTTGACATTTTTGTTGAAGAAATTAATATTTGACAGGAAATATTTGTGTTCAAGAGCCGCCGTGGTTTCGCAGACTGACTTTTTAATTGGGCAAACATGCATTATTTTGCTGTCATGACGCTTTTATATTATAAAATAGAAAAGTCTGAAAAGCAACGAATTCTGTGAAGTAACTAAATTAACACCTGGAAAGGAGAAATGAACTGTTAAATCAAAGGTATTAAAATATGTGTTATAGATTTTTTTAAATACGAATGCGCTTAATTCAAACTTCGCCACGGCCGCATGAGCAGAATTTCACAAAACGAATGTAATGGAAATGGCTATAAGATTTAAATTGCGCCGTCAATAACGACGATGAAGCCAGCTGGTAACAAATAAATCAAATGTCCAAAGTTCCAGGTAAGTTTTCAACGGCGTCTTCGACGCAGCAAGCTATTCACAGATCGTGATCCCGACTAAAATAACGCCTTGACTACCTCGAGTATAAAATAACAATTACCCCGACTATAACGAATTTCCAGTCGAAAATGATTGAGGAATTGCACAAGTGATACTTAGGGTCAGCAGATTCATCGTTGGTAAAATTAAAAATGGTGGAAATGACGGGACATTAAGATAATTAAGATATGACGCTGCAATTTATATTAAATCTAATCAAACAAAACCGAAGACTTTTACTCTGTTTGAGTGTGAATCGCCTTGTAGCCAACAGAAGAAATCTAACGATTTGTTTCCTGGTTATGATATTAAGTGTAATGGGAGAATTACTTCAATCCCTAGAGGCCTTCGTATTTGCCGTAGGCTTTGACGAAATACTGGTTGGTGGGGAAAAGTATGGGAAACTTATACTGACTCTAGATTCAAGAAAACCTTCAGAGTATCTTGCCTGACATTTATGTATAGTTTAAACCGAATTAAACCCTATATATAACGCAGGACAATTAGACTCAATTGCTCATGAGCTAAGGCTGGGTATATGCCTGTATCGATTGGGAAGAGGCGACTACTAGTATACAATTGCCGAAATGGTGGGAATTGGACTTTCCACTGTATATTCCATTGTCAAAGAGGTATGTCAGATTCTCGTAGAACATTTATGGGCTGATGCATTATCCAGCCATCTGCGAAAATCGCAGGAGGAATTTGAAAAGAAGATTTTGGACATGAAAGAGTTGTGGCAGTTCCCCTGTTGTTGGGCCGCCGTTGCTGGTTCATAAAATGTCCACCTGGGTGTCAAGAGGCATCCAAAGAATACCACAATTTTAAAAACTTCTATTCGATTGTTTTTATGGCCCTGGTCGATTCTTATTATAGATTCGTTTGGGGAAGTTTCGGATTCCCAGGTAATTCTCACGATTCGATAATTCTTCAGTCCACGGATCTCTGGTCGCCAATCCAAGAAGGCTTTATTCCTCACGTAGGAGAAACCGTAGGTAACGTAAATATTCCACCACTGATTGTAGCGGATTCTGCTTCCTCTTCGAACATGGCTTATGAACCATACACCGATGCCGTTTTAAGGCCTCAGCAGAAGTACTTTATTTATACGTTAAGTAGATCCTGCATGGTCACAGAATGCGCCTACGGTCAACTAAAAAAAAATGGAGGGTGCTGCTTCGTACAAATGAATGCGACAGGACCTAGTCCGTATGAACACTCTTGCATGTAATGGCCTTACAGAACATTTGTATAGAGAAGAGGGATTCCGTTTCAAAGAAACTCGACCTTACCTCCAACCCTGATACCTTAGAAAAGCGAAACCGAGTTGAGATCAGAGATCTATTGCAAATGACTGCTTGTCAAAAAGTTAGAGATAATGGTGTTTCAGCAAACCAAGTTAGAGATGATTACAAGTTATCATACACATAAAACTCCAACCAAACAGATAACAAAGCTTAATTAGCTTGAACATGTACCCTTCTGTTTCATGTTTTTTGCATATTACAATTTCCAAAAGGTTTTTTGTACTTCACAATGCATTCCATTTGGTGTTGCCTGTGACCTTGAAGGACTGGTGAAAGTGACATCTGCAGTTTGGTAAGCTGCAGATTTGTTATGCTGACCAGCAACAGGTGAAAATTGCTGTGGAATTTGGTATGGCATGGTATTTTGTCTAAAATTTTGCATTAAACCAACCAGTTTTAATTCATGTTCTCGAGACCATTTCTTCTCTCATGAAAGCAATTAGATGTTTAGTTGGATCATTTTTAAGAGACTGCTTTACAACATTCATTGCCTCAGTAGCAGTTTCTCCAAATCTATCAGCTTTTTTAACTTTCTCCTTCTTTCGAACTGGGACGAACATTTTTTCCTTCCCATTATTATTACCTGTGTCATCAGTTGACTACTTTTCAAACGTTGAAGGCCTCCAATGCCAGTTCAGGCTTGCAGGAGTCTCTAGATTTCACAAGATTAAGTAATACATCGAACTACTTTCCAAAACCACGATCCTCGATAAATCTCTTGATGCCAGTTGCTGTTTTCAGAGTTAAAATTCAATTACTTCATGTCTATCCAAAGCTTTCTTTTTCAACTCATCAAGAATATTCTGATAAATTTCTCACCGACCAGGTTTTTTCTTTTCGTTCACTTTTGTTCCATAATTTTCTTCATCATTTGAAGCTGGGTCATCATCTGCAGGATCATCTGATGCATTACTAGTGTCACACGGGTCGTTTAATCTAATGGATAATTTGAATATAGCAGTTGTAATTAAACAAATTACTTATTATCCCTAGAAAAATAACTAGAATGCACAAAGCATACTATTACAATTATAATTACAAGATATTTTGAATCCCAGGGACCTAAAATCTTTTGTGAACAACAATGTAAATTAAAGAAATTTTAAAGTTGTGGTTTTTTGGTACACCCTCTATAAAAGTTAACAAAGAGTTACGGAACAGATAACCACTCCCAAGGTTATTCCTCACAAATTGCTGTTCATAAAATTGTAATTGTAATTCTCTGGAAATTTATTTCAGCTTTAATATTAAATTATAAAAGAGAAGAACTTAAAGCTCCTTTATGGATATTAAAAAACTTGTATTTGATGGGTTAAAATAAAGCAGAAATTTAATTACCCACTCTATAAAGTAATTCAAATATCAGCTCATACCTTTTCAGTTTTTTTGAAAGCGTATTTTGATCCTTTTGTGGGCACTTTCTTAACTTATTGACAGCACGTGTGTGTTCTGCGCCACTTTCATCCTCATCAGACATTTTGTCCAACAGATTTAAAGACCAACTCTCACAATAGCCGCCTACTTTACCCGCAGTCCAGCCTGCAATGTCCTCATCGTTTTCATTTTCTGCACATCTCATACAACAATATGCCTGACATGTTAAACAACGGTATTTCGTTTCCAACAGACACGAAGAGTAAACACCATTCCCCACCATTTTAGAACGTGTTGCTGTGTTTGGCGCTTTTTTGGGGGCCAATTGGGGACAATTTGGGATGTAAAAATAATTATGGGTCGATGAGTCGAAGCGTAAGGATTAAACACCCTGACATGAAAAAATCCTTTTTCATATCTCTGCCAGAAATGTCGCGTAACCATGGCCACTTTGGCATCATCGGTTGAATAGTATTGGATGAAAGAACTTCGCCAGTTAAAGAAGCAAGAGCGAGTTCAGTGGTCCATGAATAAATCTTCTTCCACGCACGACAAGGCATGCATTGTCAACGGTGAAAGATTTTCCAAAAGCGCAGAAGGATGGAAAGTGCTTCAATGGCCACCGATAACGCAGGTATATTGATCACGCCAAACAACTATAATTTCACTAGGACATACTCTTCATTAGTAAGTGGAAGTGCTGTCAACAAAGCTGAAGATACCTTAAACTGAGCGAGATCATTTGTTCGAATTTGCTATTAACTCATACATGATCTCGAGTTATGCGACGCCAGCTGTTTTGAACATGTCCATGATTAACTATCTCACGCGCAAATCGTATATGGATATTCTATTCTCGTTTTCTGGATAGTCATCATTATGATGGAAGATCTTGCTTGAGAGATTTTGACAGATGGTCCTTGAGTTCTTGATATCTAGAACAGTGCGTATATTGTAAGTAAATCTATGCCGAAACACTGATACAAATGGAGCATGTGCGGCTTGGGGCTCGAATTTAGCAATTTCATATAAAACGTTGACTTGCTGACACCATTTAGACTAAATGTGCTTATCTGTTCCATCTTTATATCCTGGAAGGTACTTATTTTCTTCAGTTATTATACGAGCACCAGCCCCAGCTCTTCACGTGCACTATCCATCTTTTGAGGTCTGATTGCAAAGATAATTGACTCCCCGATGATCCTACGATGCACTTCACCAATTCCGATGGGACGAGCGCTTGCGTTCTTACCCAGTGGTATTAGGCGTAACGCTAAAAATGCCTCCAAAGTTGTGTTATGATCTAGTTCAATATCAACCTTCCGTGTTGCAAGTGTTCTCGCCATCAACGCAATCGCGGATCGTAGATCTCTGCCAGGGCTGAATTTCTACTTACTAGCGAAGGTCTTGGAAATTTGTTCAATGGAGACCTTCCGGGAAGCAATCAGCGTTGATTAGATAGTCCTAAATTTCTTAAGCAGCTCATCAAAATTCCTCTGCTCCTATAACGCAATGCGCCGCGACTATCATGATACATCTTGGTCTTATGGACTTTGGACCTTGATTATAATTTTGGATATGGATCCTGAATTTGGATCTCGATTTGAATCTTTGGATATGTATCATCGTCTTTGGATCTTGATTTTATAAAACGTTGTCGATTACCAGCCGTTACTCGCGCAAGCGCATAATTGAAAAACGTCGACCGTCCATGACATAGCAGCTTTGCGTATAATGCCTAATCTCATTCTAATCGAATTAGTATCTTTGCATGGTGCTCCTCGCCGGCTGGGGACCAGGGCTAGTTGTATAAAACACTTTAACAACTTTATTTTAGCTTAGTTAAATCCCAATTAACTCACAAATACACAGCTCTGATTGGCCAATTCTGTCCTTAACCATAGGTAAAAGTTAACTGGTCTCTCAAAAGAACAAGAATGAAACTAAGAATGTAGATATTTAAAGTTCCTGTTAAAACATTAAGTTTAAAACATGAGATATTATCATTGATAGTTCCACCGTCAAAAAAGACACACGTGTCACCCATAATAATAAAAACAAAAGATATAGACAAGAAGTATCTGCTTAAACGATAAACGCAAAAATATACACCTAAACGAAATGTTTCATGGTTGCTTTCCGACAACCCATTTCATATGCCATTAGAAAAGAGCGAAACAAAATCTGGTATGTAAATAGCCCGATTCATACTAGACTTGAGAGTTGAGAAAGTTCATCTAAAGGTAGATCATTTGGCTGTGTGCAAACACTTGCAAACAGACGGATCATTCGTCACACGAGTTATATCCGCATAGTTCTTATAGTTAGACGAATTTTAAGGGGTAGTTCACTACACTGAAATCATACTTCATTTAGCACTCCTGACATGGGAAATTCCCATTGAAGTAATTCAGATAATTTTTACTGTGACATTCGCAACTGGATAGAAAAATAACTACATAAATAAGACGAAGTTGTGAGGAGAACCACAAATGTTGAGGAGGAAGAAGATTCAATAACTAATTACACACGAAAAATACGTACCAAGACACGCCGTTCCATTGGAAGAGAAACCTTTCTTACATATACATTCGTATGAACCTGGGATGTTGTTGCATGAGATTAAAAATGCTGGATTACACGGGGATGACAAACATTCATCATTATCTAAATGAAATAGTTAAAGGAAAATATATTAATAAACACCAAACTGGATTGAAGGAATGATAAATACTGCCTCCTAAATACTACGCAATTGGACGCATTATACCAACCTGTGCAAGCCTGGCCACTGACATTGAAGCCACTTTCACAATGACAAATTCGTGAGCCATTGATGGTTGAACAGTAACCGTAAAGACACTGGCATTTTCCTGAAATTTAAAATCGGTGGGTATATTTTATGGCTTCCTAGGGACATTAGAGAAAATAGGAAAATTAGCCTTATATATTGATAAAAAATCTATGGCCGTTTTTGTGCCTGATATATGAACCAAATTGCATAAATTATAAAGTTGTTATCTGAAATAGCTAAATTCCATAACTGCTGTTATCATAAGAGCCAGTTTCTGAAAATGTTTGAAATTTTTCTTTAATTAAAACTCTGAATAATTCATTATACCGACGATATATAGGCGTTAAATATTTTTTTCCGCTCACGATGAACGCTGACTGCGCCTTCGCAAAATGTGACGATACAAACAGAGCGAGGACATGCACCATCTAATTATACGTCAGAAATTAGCCCATTCAATTCAAGCAAGGGAAATTGTTGTAAGAAATTTACCGTTTCTTAAAGTCGGGAATGCTGGTTGTGACGCGAAAAAAGTAAATTTATTGACTATATAATTGTGTGTTTTAGTAGCATATGTAATTCTGAGACATGGAATCCCCCTTATGTGTCTTTCCTAAGAACAATTAAGGAATGGATGTTTATACAGATAATAGAATAACTTGGTTCATTCTCGGTACCTGCTGTTGCATTAAAAACGCTAAATTTTTTGGCATTGGTAACGTCTTATGATATCTCATGCTTGTTTTGCTCAAATGAGAGTTTTTATTTCATGCATATATATGGCCGTATTACTTTTTTATATATAAAGTTTGACTGAATACGTTGTGAAACAGAGTTTTTCGTGGCGCAGTTCTGATTGAATTAATCGGTGCCTAAACAATTCCACATTGTTATAAGGTTTTTATTTCTACGCGAGGTAGTGGATCGTTACAATGGTTTTAACTAAAGTTCGCTAATCTTCTCTTCTTTTTCTATCTTCGATCTTGATTGTCGTTAAATGTTCTTGTCTTCTTCATGGGTTCTGTCGTTGAGTTTTCTAGCGTTTCATAACTTAATCTTTACTCCGCTAGTCCACTGAAGGTTGGGGTGTTGTGCACGCCCTTTTATAATGAGGGTTCAGTGACTCTTGCATACGTCATCAACCATAGTGGGCTGATCCTTATCCAGCCAATCAGCGTTGTACATGTAATCAGTGGGTTGGTCTTAGAAGCTCGCTCCAGCTCTCATATTTTGTTTATTTAAGGCGTTGACGCAGTGGTCGAGTTGGTCTTTCGCTTAATCGATCAATACTAAAACTTGTTCACAACTTAAAATATTTATCATCAACATGCATTAAAACTATCAAACATTGTTTCTGTGAACCTTATTTTATAACGTAACTACATTTACTACAACTTTTAATCGACTTAAGTTTCTTGTGACGTAACTCTTAAAATGCTCGACCGCGCATTATAAAAAACACATTTGATTGACATAAGAGCTTCGCAGCTGCCTCGAGCATGCATATTTTCAATTATGACAGTTAAACTTGGCAACGACATACGATTGTTGATCCAGATGCACACGTTTTGACAGGATGATTGATATTTTCACCTTACTACTTAATTCAATCCCACGAAATGTTATGCATGAAAGGAAATGTGATTAATGGTTGCGAATGGGCCGAAATTATATTTACTCAGGCATCTTGTGGCAAAACTTAATCACTAATCCCTGTCATGCTCTTGCTACTTCTATTTTTATGGCTATTTTTATATGCGTATCTCAATCACTATGAAGCCTTGCGTAACAATCCTCCTCACCTAGAATAAGCTGTCCCCAGCTTCGTGTGAGCTATAACGAACTTAAGTTAACTATATACCATACATATATGTGTCTACAATTTCCCAACTATTTTAATTTTCTTTTGAGCTCGGCGTGGCTATCACGGGCATATTACCAAATACCTAGTAACTGAGACTATACACATAATACGTGTTGTTATTCTACGACAACACTACCTAATCGATTATACGAGATACAACTGATCTGAATATAATTTACTTATGCCTATATGTACCTCAGGGGTAATCTAGCTATGATAATGTCATATATTAAACACGTCAGAATATAGCAATATTAAACCAAAATTAGTGTGAAAACAAGGTGTAAAAAATTCCTGTTTTCCTGAATGTATGTACCAGGGACTTAAGCGAAATTATAAATTTTGTAGATGCAGTCAGAAAGTGTACCAAAAATTATTCAAATTTCATAAAATATCTTATCATTGCAACAGCGAAAATTGTATTCAGATTCTTGGTTGATCAACTCACATAACAGGAAATTATTATAAAGCTCTTCCGACAAAACATCTCTCCATAATAATAACCTAAACCTATATATACGTCTTAATAATTCTTCAAAATATTTCAACTTATGCAAACAAATTTTTTACGTATACTTCTTAATATTACTGAACTCATTTCATTTATTTTTAATCGTCACGCACAGCAAACCAAACTCCAAAATGTAGGTTTTCATCGAAAATATAAATACCGAGTCTACGTGGAGAAAACAAGAATGTGTCTAATATTTAAGCTTTTGGCTTGAAAAAGAATTATAATCCATTACAACAAGTTTGGGAGACCCTTGACTGTCCCGGGGGAAGAGAAAAATATATTATCACGAATGACGCATAACTAAAAGCGTCAGAATTAAATTTATATACTGACCCAATTAAAAACATGCATGCGCTATCCTACGGCAACATGTTTAATCAGCATGCTGAGTGTACCTAAGGAATTTTAGTTGAACAGCTATATACTCTCGTGTTTAATATTATCGCACATAAACAAACAAATGATAAACATATACGTGTAACATGAGAATGACAAAAACTTATATTATACAAATCTTAAAATGCGTCCAGTTTCATGTCCATAATACAAGCGTTCTGACCATCAGGAAGGATCCGGAAAACTCTGAGACTTTCGTACGTCTCAATAATCATATTTCAACGACCACGGAGGCTTCCACTGATGCGTCTTTAGCTGGATTTCTGGCATAGCCAACACGTTCAGATAGAGGGAGTACATGTCATCAAACTCGTCTTGGACTGCTGACTGAGGGCCAAACGACTGTAGTTTCAATGGTAGTTCATCGGAAGTGTAGAGGTTGTGGACAGTTGTCTTAAAGAGACAACCAAAAAATGAAACAAAGTCTAGCATTGCCATAAGTAGAAGTATTGATGCATACAGAGCGGGCGTTTCCTTCGAACCAGTCATCAGGTCGCTTCAGCACCCGTTGTTACTATAGTACATAGGCGAGGTTTTTTTAGAGCCGTTCCTCCACCAAGTTGTTATAAGGTTTTTATTTCTACGCGAGGTAGTGGATCGTTACAATGGTTTTAACTAAAGTTCGCTAATCTTCTCTTCTTTTTCTATCTTCGATCTTGATCGTCGTTAAATGTTCTTGTCTTCTTCATTGGTTCTGTCGTTGAGTTTTCTAGCGTTTCATAACTTAATCTTTACTCCGCTAGTCCACTGAAGGTTGGGGTGTTGTGCACGCCCTTTTATAATGAGGGTTCAGTGACTCTTGCATACGTCATCAACCATAGTGGGCTGATCCTTATCCAGCCAATCAGCGTTGTACATGTAATCAGTGGGTTGGTCTTAGAAGCTCGCTCCAGTTCTCATATTTTGTTTATTTAAGGCGTTGACGCAGTGGTCGAGTTGGTCTTTCGCTTAATCGATCAATACTAAAACTTGTTCACAACTTAAAATATTTATCATCAACATGCATTAAAACTATCAAACATTGTTTCTGTGAACCTTATTTTATAACGTAACTACATTTACTACAACTTTTAATCGACTTAAGTTTCTTGTGACGTAACTCTTAAAATGCTCGACCGCGCATTATAAAAACACATTTGATTGACATAAGAGCTTCGCAGCTGCCTCGAGCATGCATATTTTCAATTATGACAGTTAAACTTGGCAACGACATACGATTGTTGATCCAGATGCACACGTTTTGACAGGATGATTGATATTTTCACCTTACTACTTAATTCAATCCCACGAAATGTTATGCATGAAAGGAAATGTGATTAATGGTTGCGAATGGGCCGAAATTATATTTACTCAGGCATCTTGTGGCAAAACTTAATCACTAATCCCTGTCATGCTCTTGCTACTTCTATTTTTATGGCTATTTTTATATGCGTATCTCAATCACTATGAAGCCTTGCGTAACAATCCTCCTCACCTAGAATAAGCTGTCCCCAGCTTCGTGTGAGCTATAACGAACTTAAGTTAACTATATACCATACATATATGTGTCTACAATTTCCCAACTATTTTAATTTTCTTTTGAGCTCGGCGTGGCTATCACGGGCATATTACCAAATACCTAGTAACTGAGACTATACACATAATACGTGTTGTTATTCTACGACAACACTACCTAATCGATTATACGAGATACAACTGATCTGAATATAATTTACTTATGCCTATATGTACCTCAGGGGTAATCTAGCTATGATAATGTCATATATTAAACACGTCAGAATATAGCAATATTAAACCAAAATTAGTGTGAAAACAAGGTGTAAAAAATTCCTGTTTTCCTGAATGTATGTACCAGGGACTTAAGCGAAATTATAAATTTTGTAGATGCAGTCAGAAAGTGTACCAAAAATTATTCAAATTTCATAAAATATCTTATCATTGCAACAGCGAAAATTGTATTCAGATTCTTGGTTGATCAACTCACATAACAGGAAATTATTATAAAGCTCTTCCGACAAAACATCTCTCCATAATAATAACCTAAACCTATATATACGTCTTAATAATTCTTCAAAATATTTCAACTTATGCAAACAAATTTTTTACGTATACTTCTTAATATTACTGAACTCATTTCATTTATTTTTAATCGTCACGCACAGCAAACCAAACTCCAAAATGTAGGTTTTCATCGAAAATATAAATACCGAGTCTACATAGAGAAAACAAGAATGTGTCTAATATTTAAGCTTTTGGCTTGAAAAAGAATTATAATCCATTACAACAAGTTTGGGAGACCCTTGACTGTCCCGGGGGAAGAGAAAAATATATTATCACGAATGACGCATAACTAAAAGCGTCAGAATTAAATTTATATACTGACCCAATTAAAAACATGCATGCGCTATCCTACGGCAACATGTTTAATCAGCATGCTGAGTGTACCTAAGGAATTTTAGTTGAACAGCTATATACTCTCGTGTTTAATATTATCGCACATAAACAAACAAATGATAAACATATACGTGTAACATGAGAATGACAAAAACTTATACTATACAAATCTTAAAATGCGTCCAGTTTCATGTCCATAATACAAGCGTTCTGACCATCAGGAAGGATCCGGAAAACTCTGAAACTTTCGTACGTCTCAATAATCATATTTCAACGACCACGGAGGCTTCCACTGATGCGTCTTTAGCTGGATTTCTGGCATAGCCAACACGTTCAGATAGAGGGAGTACATGTCATCAAACTCGTCTTGGACTGCTGACTGAGGGCCAAACGACTGTAGTTTCAATGGTAGTTCATCGGAAGTGTAGAGGTTGTGGACAGTTGTCTTAAAGAGACAACCAAAAAATGAAACAAAGTCTAGCATTGCCATAAGTAGAAGTATTGATGCATACAGAGCGGGCGTTTCCTTCGAACCAGTCATCAGGTCGCTTCAGCACCCGTTGTTACTATAGTACATAGGCGAGGTTTTTTTAGAGCCGTTCCTCCACCAAGTTGTTATAAGGTTTTTATTTCTACGCGAGGTAGTGGATCGTTACAATGGTTTTAACTAAAGTTCGCTAATCTTCTCTTCTTTTTCTATCTTCGATCTTGATCGTCGTTAAATGTTCTTGTCTTCTTCATTGGTTCTGTCGTTGAGTTTTCTAGCGTTTCATAACTTAATCTTTACTCCGCTAGTCCACTGAAGGTTGGGGTGTTGTGCACGCCCTTTTATAATGAGGGTTCAGTGACTCTTGCATACGTCATCAACCATAGTGGGCTGATCCTTATCCAGCCAATCAGCGTTGTACATGTAATCAGTGGGTTGGTCTTAGAAGCTCGCTCCAGTTCTCATATTTTGTTTATTTAAGGCGTTGACGCAGTGGTCGAGTTGGTCTTTCGCTTAATCGATCAATACTAAAACTTGTTCACAACTTAAAATATTTATCATCAACATGCATTAAAACTATCAAACATTGTTTCTGTGAACCTTATTTTATAACTTAACGACATTTACTACAACTTTTAATCGACTTAAGTTTCTTGTGACGTAACTCTTAAAATGCTCGACCGCGCATTATAAAAAACACATTTGATTGACATAAGAGCTTCGCAGCTGCCTCGAGCATGCATATTTTCAATTATGACAGTTAAACTTGGCAACGACATACGATTGTTGATCCAGATTCACACGTTTTGACAGGATGATTGATATTTTCACCTTACTACTTAATTCAATCCCACGAAATGTTATGCATGAAAGGAAATGTGATTAATGGTTGCGAATGGGCCGAAATTATATTTACTCAGGCATCTTGTGGCAAAACTTAATCACTAATCCCTGTCATGCTCTTGCTACTTCTATTTTTATGGCTATTTTTATATGCGTATCTCAATCACTATGAAGCCTTGCGTAACAACATAATTTTCTGTAATGTTCAAAAGGGCAAACAACAACATCGCAAGCCATATCTTGATTGTATCATAACAACTGCATTGTCAGATGCTTTGCCTTGGACAAGGGGTATGGCTCAGATTTATTATAATGAATCTAAATTGTCGGATATCTGTGCATATAAATGAAAACCAAAACAAATTAAGGGGTTTTCAATTAATATATCTATAATATGAAACTGCAAAATGCTGCTTGTTTGACAGCGAGGAAATAATTTTTTCGACGAAAGATTTATTCTAATTTCTGTTTGGTAGTTTCTTTACCAAAAAGCGAATTCAAAAAGTCAACCTCACACTACCATTTACCTGAATGTATAAACTTACCTTCAGGTTGTCGATCTTTGTCAACGATAAGAAGATTTCTCGCCTGGAAGCCTTTTGGTAACGGAATATAACGGGATATTTCTCTGCTGGTTACATTCATTTTTATGACAATGGGTGAAATTCTTTCTTTCCAGTAAAGAAAATTTCCATTAACGTCCACAGACATACTTCCTCTAAGAACAGCTGAACCATAATTAGTTGTCTGATTGCTGTTACGGCCATCGTAATCCATTTCAATTATGATATTAACTGTTGCCAATCCGTCGTACGCGTAAACTCGCTTCCTGTTGTAATCCAGAAGCAGATAGTTTCTGTTGATCCCATATATTTGTTTTTCCTTGTTGGTAGCCAAGTTTAGTCGCATTATTACCTTTCTTCCACCAACATACCCAATATAAAAGAGATAGCTACAGTGAACAACAATACAAAATTGTAATCAAAGCTAGGGATATTGCGATTTAAGGGAACAGCGTCATGACAGGAGCTGTATAAAGATGTGCCTTTTGAAATATTGAAAATAGTTGAGGTCTGAGAGTCACGTGATAGGAAGCATAACAATGTTTGGAGATCGTATATGGAAGTTTTGGGATATTGCGTTGTTGTGTTTGCGATTTGTGAAGAGATTAAATTGCTTAATGTATTGAAGAGAAGTGTTTATACTTGTGAGTGCTTCGTGACAGCTACAAATACAACGAACAATTTATTTATTGAAAGACATACGCCTGTATTCTAAAAGTTCACTCAAACTCAAGCCCATTGAGTTGGAGATCTCAGTGTTCTCGTTGATTACGTTTCTATATGTGCCGGTGTTTTCAGTCGAATACGACCAAGACTGATTTTCAGTGTTTTACCTCAGTAATAACAAAATTTCTATACCATTCTCGATTATTGTGAGTGAGCTCTTGAAATACAGGCGATCAGACTTGCAATTGATTTCCGTGCTCGAAGAGCTGCAAAGGTTGATCGTTCTAAGAAAGGTTTCTCTTTATTTCGAAGTTTGCTTTCTCCAAAGCATTCGACTTAGTCGACCATGACATATTATTACAGAAACTAGAACAATATGGAATTACACCCTTGGCGTTAAGATGGTTCAAATCGTTCCTAAATGACCGCTATCAACAAGTACAAATCTCATCATCCCTATCAAATCCTGCAATGATAAAATCTGGCGTGCCCCAAGGCTCTATTCTAGGCCCAATTCTCTTTCTGGTTTTTATTAATGATTTACCCATCTATATCAACAAGTCCAAGCCCTTTTTGTTTGCGGATGACTCTACTATTATTTCTTCCGGAACTAATGTCCACGAACTTAGTGACTCCCTAAAGTCGGACGTTACTTCAGTGTCACATTGGACTACTCAAAACAAAATGTCCCTCAATTCGAAAAAGACTAAAATTATGAAAATATTCTCCCAACCCAAATTTTCAGATCTTGACCCAATAACTATTGAGATCAACAACCATACTATTAAGGAAAATGGCAATATATTTTTTTTCTGCATAATATTAAAGTTTACCTTTTAAATAATCAAGCGTGATTAGTATTATGTCGATAAAGAAGCTTTGTCAAAAGAAACGAGCGTTTGTTTATACCCGAGTGTTCTCTTTCGTCCGCCATCTTGATTTATATTTCTCTATGCTAATTTATGCACGCTTAACATGTGTGACGTCATAACCTGGGTTGATCTAAACATCTTGGCGCGAAATATAAATTTCTATTTACTTTTACTGCGCCAGAATGTATTGCCCGGTTTACGGTTGCACAAGCGATTACAAAAAGAACAAAGAAAACAATATACATTATTTTTCATTTCCGAAAGCGTCAAATAAAGAAGAGCAGAGAAGGCGAAATATCTGGATCGACTTTTGCAAGCGAAAAAACTTCCGTCCATCGAAATGCACTTGCATGTGTTCCTTACACTTCGCTACTGACTCCTATGTTCCATCACATTCTCCCGATTTTTTAAAGTCGATAAATTTTTTTGGAAAACGTAAGTTAATTCTCAAACCCGACGCTGTGCCAACTATAAGAAAAGCACTTGATTCTGACACCAATAAAGAAGAGGCATCAGCAAAAAAGAAGAGGTCGACAGGTATCCTTTCAAGAAGAAAGGTAATTTAGAAAATCTTATTAAACCTGTTCTCTTTTATTATTTTCTTTGAACTAATATTAATTTGTTTGTTTCTTTTTTCAAGGAGGTAGATGAGTTGATCGCTCATGCTGAAAGTTTTGCGGGAAAAGCAGACGAGGGTGAATCAGAAGGAACCATACTTGAAAGCAGTGTTAGCGCCAGTGCCAGTGAGACATGCCAACCAGAGGCGAGGGAGTTAAAAAAACACTCGTCAGTATCTGTTCAAACTATCCGTCTAGAATACGTTGGTAAAAATGCGGGTACCCAGACAAGTAGGAAGCTTGAAGGAACAAAATTAACATGCGTGACAAAAGGAACACAAACCTTCGTCAGCAATGAATTTTTTACAAGACTCGAGTCGCTCAAGAAAGCTTCAACATCCTCACAAACGGATCCAATAGAATGTGACAGTAGTAATGCAATTGTAAGTGAAGAAATCAGGAAAGTGGAAGACGATGGACATAGCTTGAACGATAAGAAATTGGCTGTGACTGTGGATTTGGACAAGAATAATATTGAAAATTCAGACCACGTTAAAGATGACCACGACGAAAATGATGCAGGCGACGATAGTTGTGACGAAGAGTTTTTACCCACATCTGGCGAAGAAAGCGAATCTGATGAAGAACATATCGAAGATACAAAGACATGCGATTCGGTCATTCTTACAAGTGACAAACCCATTCAAGATCAGCTAAAACTGATTATATGCGAGGAATCAATTGCGACTATGTTCAGTGTTTGCTTTAAATGCGGAAGTCGTTGCACTGTTTCTGTTGGGAACACAATTGGAAGTTATTGCACTATCTACATATCATGCTGTTCATCAGCAAACCATGAAATAACCTGGTCAACAGGCCCTCTTCTGAATCGATTGCCAGCGATGAATTTACTTATGGCGTCAACAATATTGAGCACAGGCATGGAGTGCAACAAGACGTTGAGATTCATGGAATCGCTAAAGATTTTGTGTTTTAAGAGACGCGAGTTTTCAAATGTCCAAGGTGCCTATGTTATACCGGCTGTAGTCAGTGTTTGGAGAACAGAGCAACGGAAACTGTTGTCCGAGATTGATGGAAAATCGATTGAAATTGCGTCGGATATGAGAGTGGATAGCCCTGGACACAGTGGGCTCCTTGGAGCTGGAAGCAGTCTTGATCAAATAGAAATGTCATTCTCGATACTCAAATAATTAAGGTACTACATTCTTGATAAAAAGACCCATTAACATTGTTCGTTTTTAACATTGCTGCGTCTATTACGGTTGTTCTGTTGTAATATAGCACCTCTTTTATAAATCCTAATGGGCCTTTTCGTTGAAAATGCCCGTCATCCCGTTTAAGGCAGACTTATTCCGATATATATATTTAATAATTGTATATTATAGAGCACAGAAGTAAAAAACTCTAATGGAATGGAATTAGAATCTCTAAAAAGGCAACTTCTTTACCTCGAAGAAGCAAATGTGGTTGTGAAGAAAGTGGTGACAGACAGGCATGGCCAAGTAGCGTCCTACATGGCGGAAGAAAAGCCAGATATTGAACACAATTACGACGTCTGGCATTTAGCTAAAGGTTTGTTTCTTTCAAATTAGTCACTTATTACTTGGGGAATGATTTACAACCTCTTCTGCCATTTTCATGGGGCAAAGTTTGCGAAGTGACACGTAGTGATATATATTATAAATTACACAAGTGAAGATTCTAACTTTAATTACAAACTGTATTTCATAGGTGAAAAGAAAAAGTTGCTCAAAGCTGTGAAGACAAAAAAATTTAAAGCCATTAAACCCTGGATTGGGGTAACTATAAGACATTTTTGTTACATTATAACACAAGGTTGCAGTTATTGAATAACTAAAGTTGCAGTTGTAGCTATTGAAATAAAAAAGCATCTTTAATACACTTTTCCTAGTCTATTATAAATCATATATACTGGGTGGCTTTGTCAACTGCAAATGAAGATGAGAGAGTGGAAAAGTGGTTAAGCTTGTTGAATCACATAGTGGATATTCATGTGCATGAAGAAAACAAGATTTTTAAAAAATGCACACATGAGGAAGTGGATCGAGCTTGGTTGAAACCAGGTAGAATGGTTGCTACAAGTGAAATTGTAAAATGCATTTACAGAAATAAGCTTTAAAGTATGTTATAATGTTCCTATTCATTTTTTCAGGTTCAGCAGCTTATAAGAAGCTTAAAGAAATCTTAACAAGACCAAGATTATTATCTGCAATTCGAAAGCTGTCAGGCTCTCATCAAACCTCATCCCTAGAAGCAAAGCATGCTCTTGACAACCAATTTGCATCCAAGAATACCTACTACCCATACCATTCATTGATGGCAAGGTTTGAGATTTTCTGACAATTATTATGATGATTATACTAGGGGATAATAACAGTCTGAGGTATAAATCTAACTTAGTCCCTGTTACTAAGTACAAACTACTGATATACAATCACATAACTTTGACATTTCAAAGAGGCAGGCAGCCAGCCCTTTGTCATAAAGTAAGGGTGTTTATAACATTAAATGAAGAGTAGTCTACATACTGTATGGTTCAATATGTTTTTTGTTTTTTGTATTTTCAAATGCTTTTCTATATAACTCTCTATGCACCTGACAAGAAAATAAATATTCCATTTGTTGTATAGGATATTTTGCTCAAACCTACATTTTAATGAAAATTCACAACGGAAACAAGCAGAGACAAAAGAAGGAGCCCCCCGATGGGTTGTCATATATCCTAAGGCACATATGGGTGAAAAAGCAATTGCTCGAAAAATTAAAGAAGATACAACACACAGTTAGTTTTAAGAATATGTTAATTATTTACCTGACAGCTATATGACTTAATGGATGATATTTACATTAATTGGCATTAGGAAACATTTTAAAACATGTAGTCATGCACCTTTAGGCTTTAGCATGTAAAGTGCATGTCATGGCCCTTGATGCATGGGTTAATTAAGATGCATTATTCTTATTTGTTAGGTTTTTTTGTAACACTGTATACAATCCAATTTTAAAATTTAGAATATATACAAGCAATCCAGCAGGAAACTCTCAAGCTGAGGATGAACTATCCAACACTAAAGAAAGCATGTGAGCATGCAAAAAAGATGCCTGAAGAGCCAAAATCACTAGTTCAAAATTATCTTGATGGCAAACAACCAGAATGCAAAGAAACAGTTGTTTCAATACAGCAGATTCACAAACCAGCCTATCCAATTGCTGACGATGGAACCACATGTAAATGCTCAGGCAAATGTGCTACGGTAGATGCCCATGTAAATTAGTTGACAAGAGACACACGAAAATGTAAGGTACAGAAGTGTTCAAACAAATAGATATATTTTAATAGTGCTGTTTTTCTGATAATACAGAATAATTCGATGAAATGGTTTTCGTTATTTCGCAAATTTAAATGAGTAGTTTATTGGTGACGCAAAAGTATTCTAATTACAAGATACACACATGAAGGGAAAACTCTACGATTTTTCCTAAATGTGACCCAAGCATCTCTATACGCCGCATGAGAAATATTTGTGTTTGTTCTAACTCATCATCGTCAACCGGCCAATTCTCCTCCAGTATAGAGACGAACGAAGAATTTGAGATGAACTTGATGACAGAAACAACCCTCGATTCTGTGCATCAGTTAGAATACCATCGTATTCATCGTATTCTACAGCCTTCTCGTGGCAACAGAAACTTTCAATTGTTTTTTCCATGAGTGTACAATTGCCACATTTACACCACTGAAGGGAAGACAGACGCCATCTATTTGCTGTTTCAAATTCTTCGTCGAAATTATCCTCAATCGAAGCTGAGTCGTCAGATGAGTTATCACTGGCTTCTTCTTGATCCTCCTTAACAGTTGGCTCAAACAAATAGGGTTGTATTTGTTCATTATTAATAACTTTACATTCATCTTCTTCGTTGCCTTTCGCAGTTGCCATTGTTGAAGAAACTATAGCAGCAACACAACCCAGGTTGTGACGTCACATGGACATTACGAAAGAATTATAATTTTGTTCAAATATGATTCAAAATGGCGGGCAAACATTCGAAGTACCGAAAATTACATCTGCATTTACTCATGAACGTTCAAAACTGATGAAGGCAATTGACATTTTTAAAACATCTCTGTAAGTCCTCTTTCAGATGAGCAAGAAAAAAAATATATTGCCATTTTCCTTTAACGATTTTTTTGACTGTTTTTGTGCACCGCGACCAACGGGACGGCAAAAACAGATAAATACCGAGGTTGGCAGCAATATTTCGACGAAAAATCGTCCGCGCATGCGCACTAACAATTTTTTTGACTGTTTTTGTGCACTGCAACCAACGGGACACCAAAAAACAGATAAACACCGAGGTTGGCAAAAATATTTCGACAAAAATCGTCTGCGCATGCGCACTAACGATTTTTTTTACTGCTTTTGTGCACCGCTACCAACGGGATGGCCAAAAACAGATAAATACAGAGGTTGTCAGCAATATTTTGACGAAAAATCGTCCGCGCATGTGCATTAACGATTTTTTTGACTGTTTTTGTGCACTGCGACCAACGGGACGCCCAAAAACAGATAAATAGCGAGGTTGGCAGCAATATTTCGACGAAAAATCGTCCGCGCATGCGCACTAACGATTTTTTTTTACTGTTTTTGTGCACCGCGACTAACGGGACGGCAAAAAACAGATAAATACCGAGGTTGGAAGCAATATTTCGACGAAAAATCGTCCGCGCATGCGCACTAACGATTTTTTTTTACTGCTTTTGCACCGCGACCAACGGGACGGCCAAAAACAGATAAATACCGAGGTTGGCAGCAATATTTCGACGAAAAATCGTCGGTGCATGCGCACTAATGATTTTTTTTGACTGTTTATGTGCACCGCGACCAACGGGACGGCAAAAAACAGATAAATACCGAGGTTGGCAGCAATATTTCGACGAAAAATCGTCCGCGCATGCGCACTAACGATTTTTTTTTACTGCTTATGTGCACCGCGACCAACGGGACGGCCAAAAACAGATAAATACCGAGGTTGGCAGCAATATTTCGACGAAAAATCGTCGGGGCATGCGCACTAACGATTTTTTTTGACTTTTTTTGTGCACCGCGACCAACAGGACTTCCAAAAACAGATAAATACCGAGGTTGGCAGCAAAATTTCGACGAAAAATCGTCTGCGCATGCGCACTAACGATTTTTTTTATTGCTTTTGTGCACCGCTACCAACGGGATGGCAAAAAACAGATAAATACAGAGGTTGTCAGCAATATTTTGACGAAAAATCGTCCGCACATGCGCACTAAAAATTTTATTGACTGTTTTTGTGCACCGCGACCAACGGGACGGCAAAAACAGATAAATACCGAGGTTGGCAGCAATATTTCGACGAAAAATCGTCCCCGCATGCGCACTAACGATTTTTTTTGACTGTTTTTGTGCACCGCGACCAACGGGACGCCCAAAACAGATAAATACCGAGGTTGGCAGCAATATTTCGACGAAAAATCGTCCGCGCATGCGCACTAACGATTTTTTTGACTGTTTTTGTGCACCGCGACCAACGGGACGCCGAAAAACAGATAAATACCGAGGTTGGTAGCAATATTTCGACGAAAAATCATCCGCGCATGCGCACTAACGATTTTTTTTTACTGCTTTTGTGCACCGCGACAAACGGGACGGCCAAAAACAGATAAACACAGAGGTTGTCAGCAATATTTTGACGAAAAATCGTCCGCGCATGCGCACTAACGATTTTTTTTACTGTTTTTGTGCACCGCGACCAACAGGACGCCCAAAAACAGATAAATACCGAGGTTGACAGCAATATTTCGACGAAAAATCGTCCGCGCATGCGCACTAACGATTTTTTTTTACTTTTTTTGTGCACGGCGACCAACTGGAGGGCAAAAAACTGATAAATACCGAGGTTGGCAGCAATATTTTTACGAAAAATCGTCCGCGCATGTGCATTAACGATTTTTTTTTACTGTTTTTGTGAACCGCGACCAACGGGACGCCCAAAAACAGATAAATACCGAGGTTGGCAGCAATATTTCGACGAAAAATCGTCGGTGCATGAGCACTAACGAATTTTTTTACTGTTTTTGTGCACCGCGTCCAACGGGACACCCAAAAACAGATAAATACCGAGGTTGTCAGCAATATTTTGACAAAAAATCGTCCGCGCATGTGCATTAACGATTTTTTTTACTGTTTTTGTGAACCGCGACCAACGGGACGCCCAAAAACAGATAAATACCGAGCTTGGCAGCAATATATCGACGAAAAATCGTCGGTGCATGCGCACTAACGATTTTTTTTACTGTTTTTGTGCACCGCGTCCAACGGGACACCCAAAAACAGATAAATACCGAGGTTGTCAGCAATATTTTGACGAAAAATCGTCCGCGCATGCGCACTAACGATTTTTTTGACTGTTTTTGTGCACCGCGACCAACGGGACGCCGAAAAACAGATAAATACCGAGGTTGGTAGCAATATTTCGACGAAAAATCATCCGCGCATGCGCACTAACGATTTTTTTTTACTGCTTTTGTGCACCGCGACAAACGGGACGGCCAAAAACAGATAAATACAGAGGTTGTCAGCAATATTTCGACGAAAAATCGTCCGCGCATGCACACTAAAAATTTTATTGACTGTTTTTGTGCACCGCAACCAACGGGACGGCCAAAAACATATAAATACCGAGGTTGGCAGCAATATTTCGACGAAAAATCGTTGGCGCATGCGCACTAACGATTTTTTATGATTGTTTTGGTGCACGGCGACCAACGGGATGGCCAAAAACAGATAAATACCGAGGTTGGCAGCAATATTTTGACGAAAAATCGTCCGCGCATGTGCATTAACGATTTTTTTTACTGTTTTTGTGCACCGCGACCAACATGACGCCCAAAAACAGATAAATACCGAGGTTGGCAGCAATATTTCGACGAAAAATCGTCCGCGCATGCGCACTAACGATTTTTTTATTGCTTTTGTGCACCGCGACCAACAGGACGCCCAAAAACAGATAAATACTGAGGTTGGCAGCTATATTTCGACGAAAAATCGTCGGCGCATGCGCACTAACGATTTTTTTTGACTGTTTTTGTGCACGGCGACCAACGGGAGGGCCAAAAACTGATAAATACCGAGGTTGGCAGCAATATTTTGACGAAAAATCGTCCGCGCATGTGCATTAACGATTTTTTTTGACTGTTTTTGTGCAACGCGACTAACGGGACGCCAAAAAACAGATAAATACCGAGGTTAGCAGCAATATTTCGACAAAAAATCGTCCGCGCATGCGCACTAACGATTTTTTTTGCCGGTTTTTGTGTACGGCGACCAACGGGAGGGCCAAAAACTGATAAATGCCGAGGTTGGCAGCAATATTTTGACGAAAAATCGTCCGCGCATGTGCATTAACAATTTTTTTTTGACTGTTTTTGTGAACCGCGACCAACGGGACGCCCAAAAACAGATAAATACCGAGGTTGGCAGCAATATTTCGACGAAAAATCGTCCGCGCATGCGCACTAAAAATTATATTGACTGTTTTTGTGCACCGCAACCAACGGGACGGCCAAAAACAGATAAATACCGAGGTTGGCAGCAATATTTCGACGAAAAATCGTCCGCGCATGCGCACTAACGATTTTTTTTTACTGCTTTTGTGCACCGCGGCCAACGGGACGGCCAAAAACAGATAAATACCGAGGTTGGCAGCAATATTTCGACGAAAAATCGTCGGGGCATGCGCACTAACGATTTTTTTTGACTGTTTTTGTGCACCGCGACCAACAGGACTTCCAAAAACAGATAAATACCGCAACACATCCTCAGTCGTAGATTACCTATAATAGGTAATTGTCAAATGCTCTTAGATTACCTATAATGGGTAAGCTAGGTGCACGTTAGTCGCTAGCTAGAACCCAGGACCATACATTACATACAACCGACACAACACGTTTCAATATGGCGACTGCTAAATGGGGAGGAAAGCGTCGTAAAAACAAACAAAGTTTGGAAGCAAGTCTTGAACAATTACACAGAGTTGGCAAGAATTTAGAGACATCTAGTTCTAAAAAATTGAGTACGTTTTTGAATACATATGATGGTTCTGGTAAAAGGGTTCCATGGAACAAATATAAATATCGATCGCCGGCTGAACGCCATTCAAAACAAGGTACTGCATCTAGTCAGATTGAAGGTGAATTAAACATGATTTATAGTCTTTATAGTGTAACCAGGATTTATTAAACGTTCGTAGAAATGTGTCTGCGCTTTATACATGTGACGATCGTGTTCCTTTGACTTTCCAGGCGACTTGATGACTGAATCTGAATATGGCATGTTGGATTCAGATGATGAATTATATATGGCAGAAATGACGGGCAGCAGATCGACAACAACAGGTTAGAAGTATTTAAGCTTGGTTTCTATTTAGCATTTACATGTTTTGCTTGTTGTCGTGACAACGACAAGTGGTAGATGTGATACAATCTATCTGGTCTTAACTTTATATAATTTTACGTTAGAGAGTCTCAGTAACTGCATAGAGACATGCAGCCAAATAAGCGAAGAAATTAAGTCAAGCAGTCAGTCGGAATGGACAAAAAGAATGTTGTCGGTAGAAGAAAACTGGGAAAGTAGCAGATCAGCAATATTTGATGCTCTACTCAAAAGCCATGCTGTACCCTCACCAGATAACATCTGCTTTTTATGCAATGAAGGGTGTGCAGTTGTAAGATGCCATGAATGTGGACCAAGGGTGTTGTTATGTTCTGCCTGTGATGAGAAGGTTCATGAAACAAATCCCTTGCACGACCGTGATGTGTGGGTGAATGGATTTTTTCAGGAAATACCTCCTACAACAATTGTTTCAGAAGATGGTTCCTTGGGATTTGTTAGTAAGTCACATCGAATTATTGTATACAGAATTATTTCTTCACTGCTCAACAATAACAAGATAAGTACTGTAAATTAATTTTGAATTATCAGAGAAAAAAATAGAAAAGAAGGACATCCTGGGGCACATTGCAGTTTAATAATTGGCTACCGGTATCTAATTTATATTTTGATTCAACAATTGACTATGGTAAATACGATTAACATTCATGGTGCCCCAATGTGTTAACTTTAGCATTTTAGTATGTCTAAAGCCAGGTGATCTTACCAAGATGAATTTGTAATAGACCTTAGAGGTACTGTACTTACGTCAGGGCAGTGCCAAACAATAAAATGCAGTGGAATGTGGAAACATCTAGGAACAACATCCTAATGTTTCTGTGGGTTGACTATGCAGTGTAAACACCTCTAAGATCTGTTAGAAAGTACAAACAGTACATGTATATATTAAAAAGTAGATTTAATGTACTGTGTGCAATTTGCCCCTATCTGTGACTGAATTTTAATTATTTGTTCAATTTATCTCAACAGAGAGATGTGCACCATTTGCTTTATGTAAGGCATGCTTGCTGTGTAAAAACAAGGCTCACTGATTCTGGTTCCCTTGGATGAACCTTGCATTGTTGTGACTTCTAGAGGTAAAATAAATATCTAATTTTAAATGACTATTTTTTAATTAATAAATTAACCCATAGCAGTACTGACAGTAAGACAATAGACATCAATAGATGGTAAGTTGTGTATTTATTGAATTCATTCTGGAAATATGCAAAAGAACATTGCTCACCCCAAATGGCAAGGTCTGAATTATACTCATTATCTAGCTTGTGTTGTTTTTTCTCTTTTAATATTAGGACGATATGACTTGTCACTTTGTATGTATCGTTGTGGTAACTGTGACAAGGCATATTCACCTTTATCATTGGAAAAGATCATCAGTGAGGGTTATTGGCCTGGAAATCCAAAGCATTTCAATCATGTATTCTCACAAGATCTGTTTCGGCTCTGGGATTCTGTGAGAAAACACATGCCTGGAACATCTGAATCAGCATTCATAAGATCCCTAGGCAATCTTTCAAGCAACAATGGAAGGGTATGTTTAACTGCTTTATATTTGACTATATGGAAAGTTTCACTTTCTTGAGAAATTATTCTGAATAAATTGAAATTGTGCATGTTAATCATGGCGTTGAACACAAACATTGCTACCAATGAAGTGATAGCTTTTATTGTGAAAAGAAGTAGAAAAATGCAAAATCAAAGTAATTCAGATTTATCCAAGAAAGTGAAGAAACTGCAGGGTTCTAGTGATGGGGTATTTGGAAAATTACAAGTCTATTAGTAAAATTGGGGAGAATTTCAGTACTACGAAAGCAGATTGAAAGAGCATAATTATGGACATGTTGATAAATATTTTTAACTTAGATTTAGAGTAGACAAGGGGAACTACTCGAATAGGGCCAATCTCATGTTTCTTCTGCAAGAACATTAGTATACATATTGCAATAAGTTCTATCTTTGTATCTTGAATAAATTATTTGAGTACTAAATGTAAATTTATCTTTTTATAATTTGTTCTAGTCATCTACTATCAATGTCACAGTATTTCATCGTGCATTTAAGGAATGGTGTTTTGCCATGCATGAGATTGATGTTTTAAAAGGGAGAAACTGGATGGAATGTCCTTGTTGCTATAAAAACCAGCATTCCTGTCATGTTGATGGAAATGCGAAACTATACAGATATAGTTGTGTTCCAAGGTACAATTACTGTATATTAATTTTCACAATTTTCCCTCTTGTACTATAAAATTGGTGTTTCATTATCCCAAAGAAAGTGTGCATGCTTAGACTTTACACATTCAATTAATATGCAGGGACAGAAATAAATGTCATTGTGACCTGTATATTGAGTGATCTGTATATATTTTAATAATGCAAGTTTAAAAATTTAGTCTGTTAAGTTTATTTACAAGACACTCAAGATTACTACCTTTCTATTTTTGCAGAGGTGAGCGAAAATGTTATTACGGTAACGTTTTTGTGGAGGAATATGATGCTGTTGAAGCTCATCTAGATATTGTTTATGCATCAGCATCGTCAAAGGTATGTTACAGTATATGTTTCTTACACAGTATTTATTATAATCACAACACATTGTGTCAATACAAGCTAACCAGTTCTAGACGTTTGAGTTTTTTTGACATTTCTCTTCCAGAAAAACACCAGTAATTCGTATTGTGGTACATCAAATTGGAAAGCAGCCAGAAATACTGCAAATGTGCGATCAAAGTTAGATGAAACTGGGCTTGTAGTAGCTGGCTGCAGACATGCCCTTGCACAAAGTGCTCTTAATATGTACCGAGGAGAATTATTTGGGTACACACACATTACTTGCAGATTAATAGATTGGTTCCTCAAGGTGTCATGTTCTTATGGCAGGATGTTGTGTGCAAGTATTGGCCATGGTTTATGTCACTTCCCAAAGAACTCTCTCCCCAAGATACCTTCCTTATGAAACCTGCACTTTCTATTATGCATGGAAAAGCGCATATTTGGTCTTGTCAGGTAATTAGTGCACAATATTGAGCAATAAACATTCTGCACAGTAACCTAAATTTAATTGTAACATTTTTCATCTCATGAATGTTGGAGCAAATACGAAAAGGAAACTACTGTAGCCGTTATTAATAAAGTAAACAATTAATAATATTGTATTTTTTAAGGTGACATGGGGCGGACGTTGGCAGCAAGGGAGCGCATATACGACTGGTGAAGAAGTGGAGCAAATAAACAGCTACATATCGAGATTGGGGTCAACAACAAAGTATATGAATGCTGGAGGTAAAATCTCTTGCTCTACAAATGTAGATATCTCGAGTTGTTTCTTTTTCCATAAGAAATTTTCTTCTTAGAGTGACACTTTGGAGAGATTAAGATGATTTTATTTTGTAGGTCGTGACGAAACTATAACTGAACATGTCATGCACTGGAACAAACAGAAAGTTATGAAACTTCACATAAGTCTGTCCAAAAGATATATTGAGGTACAATACGTAGAGTTATCTTTAGTTAACATTACAGCTTTTTACAATTTTTACATTTAATTCCTTTTTTATTATTACTGACAATCATTAGATTAAAAGAATGATTGAAGCAAATGAAGAGGAATTGAAGAACGAGATGAACGCGATTGGTTGTCACGATCAGCTAGAAAGTGGGGAGTTAGAAACCTGGAAAGAAGCGATAGCCATATGTGGAAAACGTATGTGACTTGCATTGCCAATGGTGTATTTTGTAGAAATGCAGTGTTATAGGTTGTTTTCTTTGCAATACAGGTAGTATGTTTGGGGAAGTCGTTTTAAGTAAACAGGAAAATCAATTGGTTCAATATTATCAGCTTAATATTGAGATTTCTGAAGCAACTTCTCTGAAGCCGTTCGTGGAGGAAGCTCGTGATGGTGTTAGTGCTGCACTTGTCACTGGGAATGGTGAGCTGTTCAAGAAAGCACTGCAGAAGCAAGAGGAGATTGATCGCAAGAAAAAGCAGTTGGCCAAACTAGAATCTCTTTTGGATATTTGTGGATGTCAGACGAAACGAACAGATGCTTTGGAAAGAGGAAAGCGACTATTGGCTTCTCAGAAACGCAAGGAAATTCGCGAAAATATCGAGATGATGAGTTTTTCAATTTCCCAGAGAGTGAAGAGTATTGGTCGATTAGCAGGTTAGATTTGTAATAATGAACATTTTAGTTGTTTCACAATAGTGAAACGTGACCTTTAGTTATACGGTGTTTACCAAATATGATCTATACGGATAGGGCGTCTTTGTACTCTACTATCTCTGCAGGAAGAATGATAAGTTTGAAAGAGACACCTTCGTGATACAAAGTCAGTGCGATTTTTAACTTTTTTTCAGGAGATTTTTTCATTACTTGTCGAGCAGCGGCCGGTTGTATAAAAAAGTGATTAAAGTTAACTATAGTTAAGTGGAAATGTCATCCAATAAGAAGCGCGTATTTGGAAGTTTAATCACTATTTAACTACTTTTTAACTGCAGTTAGCGCTAAGTACGTTTTTATACAACTGGCCACTGATTAATACGTCCTTAATATCTTAACGGTAGTTATAAATCACGTTTTTTTCGCAGATTCTTCTAAGCAGCGTTCAAGGCTACGCAGTAAGAATACGAGCGAAAGAAAGAAATTGGAAGATCTAATCGCGCAGCTAAATATGGTAGAGAATATGCTTGGTAAAACTGAAGATGTTCTTACTTCTGCCCAGGCTGTTAATGGTCATTTTCCATGGATTAACGAAGAAGATAGCAGTGGTAATTTATCATGTACTGTAGTTAATAGTGTTATAACATTTTGAGTTATTTTGTCTACATATCTTCTCAAATTTGCTTTCATTACTTTAAAAACTTAACAAATTGCGTCGGTTTGTCATATCGCGTCAGGTGTGTCTGGACCTTTATCTTGTTGCAAAAGTGCCCGCACTAGTTATAACCTTAATTGATTACTGTCAGTAACAACTAACAGTATGTTAATTATTATATACAAAATTGTATTAATATATCCAGTAACGGTTTTTTTATTATAGGTATAGTCCCGTTGCGGGCAAAGAGAAGGGCTGTGGAGGTTTTCCTGATTGGTAAACGTCTCAAAGAAGAAATTTCACTTCTGGAGCAGGAAATGGTTCGATTTCTCTGTTATTACAGAGATAAAATCATTCCAGATCTTTCTTCACGTTTTAATTCGTTAGAAGAAGGTACTTATCAGCAAAAGTGTGGACTTCCAGGAGAGTTTTTATTAATTTTTTTTAATGTTAAGGTTGCTTGCCAGATGACGATTCCATCTTGTGCGAGACCGATAATGGACAATCTGATGAGGTATTGAAACATAAGATTGGGCGTTCTCATGATCAATTATGGTCTTCATCTATTTTTGTTTTTGTGTTTGTTCTCTAAGTTTTTCACGTTGCTTTTTAGGTTGTTGTTGTTGTTGTTGTCGTAGTTGTTATTCGTGGTTTTTAAATGTAGTTGCTTTCATTCAATGTTTTCATGCTTTATATAGGGAAAATACAAACTGACACGATCCAACCAACAGGCAATAGATGGGCAAAGAGCTCTTTTGAACGCGGGTATTTATTTTAGTAAAACCCGGTTGAAAGAAGGTACAATTGTCTTCAAACACATTGCCGAAGGAACATTTGAAGAGCTACTTCTTGATGAGGATTTCACTGGTGAAGTGGATCGTTTGTTTGAGGAGGAAGAGGATGAAATTGAGGAGGACGAAGATGAAATTGAGGAGGGAAAAGATGAGGAGGCACAGGAAGAGAATTGAACAATAGACTAAATCCAGCGACAATGAGTGGGTGGCACCCCATGATACCCCTACCTTTGAGCAGCTAATACGGGAGAAATCTTCTCGGGGGACTGGAAGCCTTGGTCTAAACACGCATTTGCTGTGATGTGATTCACATTTTAGAATTTAATTACGTAAATTAAGTAACTTTGTACCCCATTATTTTCAAATTTCCTAATATAAAGGGTTTTGATGTAGTGTATTTTGTTACTGTAAAAATTATTAGAAATAAAAATATTAGAAATTATTTGTTATTTTGTGTTCCCATGTTGTTCCCTCCCCTCCCACGTTGTTAAGTTCTCACTCGTTCCCGTTTGTTGTTATCTGTCATACCCATGTTAGTACCGTATCTATACCACTTGGTTGTAATTGAACGCAGCTGTTAACCAGTTGCAATATTCAGTGTACGAATTAATTGAGGAAGTATCTGTGATTCCTCGGCTGCTTATGGGGGTAGAGTGATCCACTCGCATCATAACTGGGAAGCGAATCCGTCCCTAACGACCGGTAGCGGGCGAAATTGTAATAGCTAGATACTGGTAATACTGATATATTATGATTAAGTATGAGGCTTTGCTGACTAGTTATTAGCGTCAAATAAAATATCGCTATTTTATAAAAATTTTATTATTTTAGGGTAATTTTGGGGCGTAACTGGTATGAACTATTGTAGTCATATGGTATAGTGGTAAATATAACCCCGATTTTAATAAAATATCGCTATTTTATAAAAATTTTATTATTTTGGGGTAATTTTGGGGCGTAACTGGTATGAACTATTGTAGTCATATGGTATAGTGGTAAATATAACCCCGATTTTAATAAAATATCGCTATTTTATAAAGATTTTATTATTTTGGGCTAATTTTGGGGTGTAACTGGTATGTACTATTGTAGTCATATGGTATAGTGGTAAATATAACCCCGATTTTAATAAAATATCGCTATTTTATAAAAATTTTATTTTGGGGTAATTTTGGGGCGTAACTGGTATGAACTATTGTAGTCATATGGTATAGTGGTAAATATAACCCCGATTTTAATAAAATATCGCTATTTTATAAAAATTTTATTATTTTGGGGTAATTTTGGGGCGTAACTGGTATGAACTATTGTAGTCATATGGTATAGTGGTAAATATAACCCCAATTTTAATAAAATATCGCTATTTTATAAAAATTTATTATTTTGGGGTAATTTTGGGGCGTAACTGGTATGAACTATTGTAGTCATATGGTATAGTGGTAAATATAACCCCGATTTGGGTTAGTATATTAGGATTTAGTTTTGTGTTAGGATAGTTTTTTCTATGTTATAAAAACGGAAACCTTAGTTGGAAGTATATACTATCTGGCAATCACCATTAATGTTGTCTTTTCAAAAACCTTAAACTCTGGGGGCGCAATGATGATTGATTATTGCCTATTTAATATTTAGATTAAAACCTTGAAAACCTTTTCGAGTGGAACGCACAGAATGGTTCAAGGGCCTAATAGGTGAAAACTCATCAACCCTTGCGCGCTGAGGTTTTAATAGTGAATTAAGTGAATTCACTACACAGAGAACAATTATGGTTTTCAGTTGGTAAACAAAGTCAGAGACATAAGTGAAGTAAAAAAAACTGGATTCCAAACGTTAGCAACAATTTTTATGTCATGTCGGCGTCGTACATTTGGTGCATCTTAAGCACGTTAATGTACTGGAAGGACAATCTTAATTGGAATAAACTGTAGCTATATTAAAACACTCATTAATAAATAATCCACAAGGAAAATACAAAAATAATTAATGTTTAATCAATACTATCAATGTTTGTAAATCGAATACAGATTTGTCCTGATTTAAAAAATCAAATGTTTATTTTTAAAAATGTTTCGCCAATAAAGCATCCAATCCTTCACCGTTGCATGTATATATGTTTCATAATTTGCCCAGAAATATTTACAAACTATTTTGTGACGTGAGATTTTTTGCGTATCGGGTAATTTAATGGAAAGATTAAGTCGGTATAAAGCAATATTGCCTATTGACAGTATTGTCGTATTTGCCAACTAGTAGTGAGTTTAAGATGTGCCAAATCTATCAGTGTACGACGCGGGCGTGAAGAAAAACTGG
>NW_021163564.1:0-37348 GCF_004324835.1 Dendronephthya gigantea | reverse complement strand
TAAGTGCCAAAGAATAAAGTGCCACAAAATCATAAATACGTTGGCTTTAGTTGATTTTCTGCCCATATATAAGTCAACTGAGAAGTGAATATAGACCAGTTCAGCTGGCATGCAAATTAAACCATTTCAGATGTGGTGACCATGGAATAGCCAGTAAAATTTAACCATTTCGAACCATGTGATTGAATTAAATGGGTTAATTGCATACAAGCTGAAAAGGTCTATTAGATGCGACCAAATTGGATCATCTAAAAAAACCTTTACATCGCACCACATGCGTAAAATAAACTGTATTTCGTTTGAACATTGCGTTATAAATCTTTATTAGCTGCATACATGAGAAAACTACAACATCCATTGGAGGGACTCTCTATTCCCCAATAACAAATATTTTATGCTTTAGTACTCTGTACCTATCACCTTTGTTAGTATTTGCCACCGACTGTAACCAGCAAAAAGCAAACAACTGTCATGCAGAAACTTGTAAACATAGAAATCGATATATTCATACAAATGACTCATGTTTGCCACGGTCTCGCAAAAGCCTTCAGACTTATAGAGAATTAAGCGTCCTCACTTGATCGTGGGATTAGATTCAAACACGATGAAACGTTCTGAAATAACTCCGATACTGCTCGAGCTGGCGAGAAATTAGGAACAAGAGGAAGGCCGACTAGAAGTAAAAAAAATTCCGGAAATACCAACCACAAGGTCTGTTGAGATTTTTCTACAACGAACTCTATGTAGTGTCACTATGTTTACAGTAAAATTTCAAAAAGGTGATATACTATATATAATATGATGAACGTGGCAACTCTCAATTAGGTGAGGGTTGCGGCAAATATTCCTACAAATTTTTATTCAGATACGAATTTTAAAATTCGCATTCTCCAATTCACTTCTGATGGATGTTTTATGCTCTGTTGACTTGCAATTTTTATGAGCAGCATATCAACTAAAACCAATGTGGTACTGCTCTGTCAATAAACAGACTACATTCCATATGTCATAAGTGAATTGAATCGTGTGGACAAACTTTTGTTAACGTAATTTTCTTGTTAGGTCAAGGGACACAACGGGGTAGAGGGGACAATCGAGGCACAACGCGAGGATCAACGAGGGGACGTGATAACAGAGGGATGTCACATACTCAGGGAAGAGGGTATAACGTGGGTTCGTATCCAAACCAGCCTGGCCAAGGAGGGCACTCAACATATAACGAATCGTTTAGTATTTCGCATACAATTCAAGGAATGTTGGCCTAGACTATGGCGTAAACTATCCACAAAGGTCAGTTTAGTGCAGGGCTTTTATAAATTGTTTTGCAACATCCCTTTTTCAGTGCTAGCACCTAGATAAACTTAATACCTTGGTAAACTGTTCTATTAGGAACAATATATTATTTATCTAGTGTCACTACAGGAGGAAACTTAAACTAAACTGACTTTATACTGACACATGTAGCTCTATCAGTTTTAAACTATGCTAATCAAATACTGATATCATCCCTAATTAACAAATAAACCTTCTTATATCATCCAGCTATGAGACTGAACAGATCCACCATGGTGGTAGTTCCTCTTATCATAGAGGTGGTGGACAGCCATATTGCTCAACCACACCCCGGTGGTCAAGTCTACCCATGGCAAATACCAACAGGGCACCGAAAACCTTGGACACTCGTAAAGAACACCTTAAGGTATATTGAAATGATTACCGAAGTACACAGTCTGCTATGGTCAACAGTGAGCAATATTAAGAGTGGTTGAGACAAATTTCCAATCATTTTTCTAAATTTTATTTAGTCCGAAATCACTGCTAATTTAGCGGCCGCCCTTGGCGATTTGGTAAGTTCAAAATTGAATAAATTTTATTTACAAAGACGAGCGAAATTGAACTGATATGAATTTTGATGAAGCAGCGCTGGAGTGCTTGGAGCAGTTTGTTAATTTGATATGATGTATTTTCCAGACAAACAGTTCACGACGAGGAAGATGCCTCAGTTGCTCTCCACGTTTCAAATGCTTTGACAGAACGTTACTAAAGTATAGAATGAGTGGATTACAATGAATGTCCATCATATGACTGCTACAGGAATCCATTTCGAAACCAAAGCTCAGACATACCCTTGTGTCCCAGCTATGAGTCCAGGTGTGGGACAAATGTACAATATGTACTTGCTATAGTATACTTTGAAAAGTCGCCAAATGAATACTCAGCCTATCGCAGGCTGGAAATAATTCCAATGGTATTAAACAGGGGCGTAGGAATGTGTACAAGATTGGGGGGGGGTCAACGAGACGTTTTTGAGAAGTACAGCTGAATATAATAATAATAATTTAATTACTTATTATGCGCCTGTTACATAAAAAGATGCCCACAGGTGCAAATGTTAAAAAAAACGCAAAACAAAAACAAGTGGAGTACTTGCACCAGTGTATTGATTCTATATAAGTGTCTTAAGAGTTAAGACAGACATTTATTTATCGACAGAGTCTTATGGTCAGAATCGTCAGAAATGACAATCGTCTCTTATTGTCAGAATCAAGAAATCACAAAACGTATTTATAGAAAACGAAACATGAAATATACTTGTTGCGAAGACACTCTTTCACGATGGTAAAGGCTGTGTTCTTATGGGAGGAAATATGGGAGGATTATACCTCTGGCCGATAGATTACTGGCGTCTTTTGTCTCTTTCTATGCAAAATAAAAGCCTGGCTTTCATACTTATCCATTATTAACCTCTTCTTTGTTAGTGACACATTTTCAGTTTCAAGGAGACTTGTCTTGTATTCTAGTTCATTTATCTCATCAGGGCGCTGTAAAACACAGCGTTTTACAGCGCCCTGATCTCATAGCCTACGCGTAGACTCAACTTAAGTTATAAGTAGAGTCTACGCATCAGCGTTAAAAAGCTTGTTCAATCACGTGGCATCCCCACAAATGTGGGGAACGCTTGTGATTGGTCAGTATCCTGAATATTTATCAACTGACCAATCACAAGCGTTCCCCATATTTGTGGGGAAATCCACGTGATTGAACAAGCTTTTTAACGCTGATGCGTAGACTCTACTTATAACTTAAGTTGAGTCTACGCGTAGGCTATGATCTCATCGAATAATTGACGCTTTCGCTTCGTTTGCAGCGTCACCTCATCAAGTAAACCCCTTCTGAAATGTCTTTTGGATTGTCTATGATGTCACGCAGTCACGGTTCTGGCATAACACTCACCCCGGAAGTTACATGTATACTACTGAAAATAACCACATGATACACATGATATACGACAGTCCACAGGATATGAACAGAAAAGCCTTTAAAGGACGTGAAAATGGCGATATCGCCATTTATTCGCCATTTTCACGTCCTCTTTGACGTTCACGTCCTCATCAGCTCATGCTAAATCTGCCTATTGTTGAAGAGTGGCGAGTTTGTTACAATCAAATGCCGTTTTGTTTTTATACACACGTCGGTATGGCTTACAATATATTATTTGTTTGGTACTGTTTATACATTGTGATTATTTGTGCTAGCGGAAATACAACAGCACAGATTGAAATCAAACGAGAAAGATATGATAAATTTATTCCTCAAAACTTACATTTGGAACGTCAGACATCTAAGCAAAAAGCGGAAAATCTGTGTAAGAGTTTCAAAGCTGAATGTGAAAATGATGAATGTAAATATTGCCAGTGTATTGAAGAGGATAGGAACACACTTCTGCTGGTAACTCCTACCACAGGCAATTGTACTAAAGACCAAGATATCATACCTGATTCAAGTATGACATGTTTATCTTTTAGTATTGCTATTTTGAGTTAAAGATGAGGTAAAGTCCGTTCTGCGCATATATTCCGCGCATCAACACATTCCATCAGTGGGGGAGCAACTTTTGGAATGTTAATGATATGCGATATTAACGCGTTGTATTACAAACGGCAGTTCGGGAGCAAAATTATTTTATTTTATGTCGCAAGGCGAAGAGGCTCGAATTGCGAGTCACGACGATAACTTATCTTATCATAAAGCTGCTAGAAAAAAGCAATATTATGCTGAAAGGAATGCTCCAAGAATTTATTTGTTGAATAAGGCCCGAAATGGCGAGGCTATTTGTTGTCGCTACAGACGCCACCTTCTCGCTTGTCCTACAATTACAAATATATAACGTTTTAAATAACGGCTGGTTTATTTACAAGCTTCGCTTTATATTTTCTTCAAAATATAACAATATTTTCTTCAAAATATAATAAAAAATAAGCATATTCATCACAGATCACAGCCCGTCGAGCGAGAAGAAAATAATAAAATTATAACGTAACATACGTCATGTAAAGATTATATAACCAACGTAAACAAACATTGTTATGCGCAGAATATATGCTCAGAACGGACTTTACATCATCTTTAAATATTGAGGTATTGAAGAGTTTTAGATTGGCGTTTACAGCTAGGGCAACCGCTGTTGCACTTTTAGGATTATGTGGTCATGTTATTTACTAATTTCAATACCTCAAACTCATTTTACGCTTCCTTAAATCTCAGCTAAGCGGGTTTATCCATATTGTTACGAAATGCGCATATATAATGTAATTTAGCATTTTAAAAAAATAGAAGGTCAATATCGATGAGGAAATTACTTCGGGAACATGTCACATAAAATGACGTGTAAAGTAAATATTATGACCCTTCAGAATCACAAAATTACTTTTCCTGTCATGAGGTGACAGCCCATGGGATTTCCTCCCAAATTAATACTGTCGTACAATATATATATTGTATTCACCTTCTAGTACCAAATGGAAATTTTTTTCTTCGAAATCAAAATTACGGTAAATGTCTTACGGTAAATGGAAATCGGACTGAAAAAGTTTCTGGAACGGTTTGCAGCTCGTCTCTAAACATGCGTTGGGTATGGTTAAATGAAACGGGAAAAATCCAACTTATGAATGTTATTTCACTCCAGTGTCTTGAGTTTGTCAAGCCTTTGTCTACATGTTCGCATAAAGGAAGATCGGTTAATTCAGTAGTTATGAAGCAATGTGATAGAACCAATCAACAACAGCAAATAACGCAACCCAAGAGTAAGACAAAATTTATATTTACCAAAATGTGCAGTGGCCAAACGAATTTTTACCTTGAAATCGATGAATACAGTAAGAGAGCAATAAGTAAGTCAAGCAGCACGGGACAGGTTTGGAAAAACACGGATGGATATCTGAACTGGAAAACAACTACTTACAGAGGTAAGCATTGTATGTATACGTGCTGATATGCAGGGTTTATATATAAGCACGCGACAAATTTGGAGACAAGGGAAATAAAGACCTGAACTAGGAAAAAATACCTGTGAAGGTCAGAACTGATTGCATATGCTTTATATGCATGGTTTTAAAAAGCAGAGTACTTATTCTTGCATATTCGGTAAAATACAAGTTTTTTCTTGAAAAGTTTTTTCTTTAAAAAATCAGAATTACCTTAAGATTTGAGTTGTCGACTTAGCAAACAATTTTTTCTATTTCCTATACCTCAAGAGATCGAAAGCTTCCTTCTAATTATTTGATATCCATTTCGATAGGTTGTTACCGTTTTCAAAACAAAAAATTCATGCTTTATCTGGACAAAGACAATTGCTCTAAGCCATGTACTCGAAATTTTTTTGCCCCAATCTTTTCTGAAAACTCGCAATGCAGCATTATATGGTCGAAATCTACCATCATGCGGAGTGATATGATGTGGCAGAAAGTTACGAATATGGAAAACAAGAAACCGATTTTCATCAACAAAGTTTCAAAAGATCTTAGAATGTTAATGGTAAGAGTCATTAAAGGAAAATATAAATTTGTAATGGCAAGATAAATTATATAATCAAATGCTCATAATAAGTAACATTTTTTGGTTTGTTAGTGGCTGATTCGTTTTTATTTTTTTATAATTATACATCATGCTGCAGTTTTACACTCGCTAAAAAACCCGCAACAATGACGATAGTTATATATTCCAACGAACTACTGATAATAGAAACGGGCCTAGCTCTTCTCTTTATGTCACGTGAATACGCTTGACGTGTACTTTAAAGTGAACTCAATTCTATTAAACCTTTTTATACCGAGCTCAATAATTGCTTCTACAACTATTTATAGATCCAAGAAGAATCATTTGAAATCTTCAACAATTCATTGTTGAAGTTGGAAATTTCCTGTAAAAGTAAAACCCACGAGTCCAAAGGAGAGAATCACTGTTTGCTTCTCAAGTTCAAAAAATTGGTGGAACAGAATGTGAGTTTAATCCCGCACTGCGTTTCTGACGAATGCAGTCAATTTAAGTACTGTAATTTGGGTAAAACGCATGTAGTCATGTATAAATGCATGACTGATTAACTCTCGCGACATTCCCGCGCGCGTGTTTGGATCAGGCCATCCAAACACGGTAACCATTCACAATTACAATATTGATGCATAATTCATATTACATGTTGAAATAATGTTGAGTAACAATATAGTTGAAGTTGAGTTGTTGATATACTCCAGTTATTTATTTTGAAATGTTGTATTACATGCACATCCTTATTTTTTTTCTATTTTATTTCACTATTGAAAGAACTCAATGGATTGAAATATAAAACTGTTTTTGATATTTTGAAGCAAAGTATTTGCTGAAATGTCCAGACTTGAGTTTCTTTTAATTTCTATCAGCTTTACTGCATTATTATAAATTATTCCACCATCATATTAATAGCATTTACAACTTGAACATATGTCTGAATTATGTTATACCTGTTGTTGTTCTGGTTGGCTAAATTTTGAACATATGCCAGCTGATCGTCTCTTAAATTAACTGAACTTTGAGGTACAACAACTCCAGCCGCATCATTTTCAAACTCATTGTCACCTTGTAAATTGTATGATTCTACTTCTTCATTAACTAAAATATCATCTAATGTTGAATTGTTTTCTGTTGCACATCTTAATATACTTTCTGACCAAAGTTGTAATGGTGATGATCCTCTTTCTGTACTAATGCCATGATGATTCCACTGATCAATAAACTCTTCTAAGGAATTATTAATCACTTTTAAAAAAACAAGGTGAAGTGAAAAGATATGTATTTCGTTATCAGGGTTTAGAAGACCAGAACTTTCCATTCTGTAAAATTCATCAATATATGCCTTAAGAACACCAGTAGTAACATCTCTGTGTAGTCTCTCTACTCGTTGGTTGTGCACTGAAGCACCAGTGATAATGCTTCCTCGATTAATGCCACGACACTCCAACATCATTCGAGCAACACCTACATTTTCAAGGCCATGGTCACACCTTACCCTTGAAGGTAAACCATATGATTGGCAAGCATTTTGAAATAACTGTAGAACTGTAATCGATTTGTTGTTATTAGCACAATAAAGATATGGTATTAATCTTGAGTACCCGTCAATAGATGTATGTACCACAATGCGCCACCGTATCATTTTGTGGTTCCCATCTATATGCCACAAAGCATTCGCACAACGCACAGAATAATTTCTTCTACAAATTGCTCCTCGCCAACGAAGTGCAGTTCCTATGGGATCCAACTCACGCATCATAACCCTTACACGTGAACGTTGGGCTCTTATTCCTCGACTTTTTAGGGCACCTAACATACGTGTCTGCCCAATGCCAGGTGTAATACTCATAATTTCTTGCATGACTTCTCGTAGATCATTGTCATTGATTGTAGACCACGACTCCCCATTGTCAATTTGGAATTCTTCGCGTCTTCGTTGCAAAGTTTTTAGAGAAATGCCTAATAATTCGGCTATTTTAGTCCAAGAAAAGTGTAATTCTCTGAGGCACTCAATCTGTCTCTTAGATATTTCAATTCGTGGCTGACCTCTCATGCCTGTGTATATCCTGGCGCAACTGTATGCTGGGGTGCAAGTAATCTGATCTTGTAGACCATTGATAGTATTTTGGAAAAAAGTTCGAAGTCGATTTAAATACGTAGATAATTCGTCCATGTCATTGTAAAAGTTTTCCATCTCGATGTCAGCAACGAGGTTTAATGCTCTCTCCTTTAAAGTGAAGACTGTATCTCCAGCTTCAGAAAGCCTTTCGTGTATTCGCTCAAGACTATCGATATCATTAAACGAAAGTTGATCTGAAGAAATATAGTATTCTGCTTCCGTAACAATTGTTTTAGTTCTTTGAAAGAATGAAAAAAGGCTGAATTCTGTTCCTCCTATACCACTTGAAGTCCTTGAAGTTGAAGCCGCCATTTTAGTTCGAAATAAGCGCAGACAGGGGCATGGGTTCAAGCCTCCGAAGTTCTAGGCTCGCGATGCATTATGCAACATGATATAAAAATACTGCATATATTAAATATAGAGGCATAGAGCACGATGTAAAAAATGTTTAGCATGTCAAATAAAAGTTTAGGATTTCATGTATAATTTAACAACACGATGGAAGAGTTTTGTTGCGTATATTTCTGAAGTTCTGCATAGGGTTTTGAAATTCGTCACCTTATATTTAAAGTTTACCATGCACTTTTTAGTTTAGCATGAAATATATTTAGTTCAGAATAATGTCCAAAACGGCGCCTCATATGATGGGGCAGGATGTCGAGTTGGGTTCATTACTACCGTTATCAGTTTACAAAAAACCCATCCGAAACATTTGGTATATTTATATCTGTTTTGATCCACACATGCAGCTTCGTTGTAAATTTAAATATTTTTCAGAGTTATTTTCTGCGGTTATAAAAGAGAAATTTGAAAGCTGTTCGAGCTTTGGAAGAACCGCCCTCAAATTCACTATTAAAAATAAATACTCATGGATCTTATAATCTAAATTCTTTCTTCTTTAAATAGATTTGTAAAAAACAGTGAAAGAGGAAATTCAGGTAATTATCCTTCACGGTTGATCCCGGGATTTATAGTTTATACACGTCATATTTTGGGCTTCACGTTTTCAGTTTGGCTCACGTCGTTGAGTTTCGTTTTTATAATGTCTTTATTCAAGTCTTTCCTGTTGCACTCGCACCTAACAAACTCTTCTGCTGAATTTCCTTCATATTTATAAACAATCATGGAGTGTGTCTGTCTTGGCAAGTTTTAAACTTAAAAGTAGCAAATGAAAAGCTATAAGTAAACCATTAATTGCTACAGCCTTTCTCGCGATAACAAATATATTAACTCGCTATAACTGATGCGTGTACTTTTTCATGCCTGTAAGCGTGGGGGCCACGTAACAAGGACTTCATGGAATTTTGGGGGGTAAATTCGTTACGTGAATGAGTTGTTAGTTATTCTGAAAGAATTATTAAAAGCACTCAAAATGGCGACTATTCGTCATCGACATGGTGGGGGAAAAACAAGAGATGTAAAGAGATTTTTTCATCCTCCATAATAATTGCATAGGCGGGATTACATTCAACCCTAGTCCACTCTCTAAACTCACAATGTTGTATTAACGTAGTGGAAATTAAACTGAATAGTTGCTTTTATAGTAACAGATCAAAATTCTTCACCGGTTGTTGAAGAGTTGCCAGAAATGCGAAACCTTTCTAACAACCAAGCAACTCCGATAGAATCTGAAATTTATGTTATACCAAGAGCAGAACAAGAATACCTGTATGAAAACACTAACCAGAGAATATCGTGTGCGCAATCCCAAGGTCCTGAGTACGAGAACCCAGGAAGCCCCAAATACGAATCTCCTGAAATCCACCCGAACCATCAATACGAGTATCCTTCTCTCGGTGCGACAGGAAAGAAAGATGTCGGTGTGAAGGACGGCGAGTATTTTCCACTTAGAAGGCCGCTATTTAAAGATAATGAAGATGATCTGTCCGGTTATACATCTCTTTTAAAACTGAATAGTTCACAAGGTCACAAGGAAGCAACGTGATTGTCTACAGTGCGTATTTATAAGCAACTACCTTTTTTAAGGATTTTCATAATTAATTTTAAACATCGTTAAGTAATTAATGAGCATGCAATAACATTTTTCAACCTATAAAAAGTCTTTTATGAAGTTATTAAAGCAGCATTGGTATTAAAGGTACAGCTGCATGCTTACATGAGCCCGGTTACCTCAAACTAAACGAACAGTGATTGAAAGTCTTCATGAAACAAAACAAGTTCTTGCTACTGTTGGGATGATTACACCACTACCAGGATGATGCTCAACTTCGTTTCCAGGTTATGCATTCTGCTCAAATGTGGGCAAAATGGAAACCGTGGGAACAATTAAGATGGGATCATGTTATATGCATTTAAATACTTCAAAATCAAAATCGGGGCCAATTAAACGGGAACATGCTCCACAGTTCATTGTCTGATGAAAATCTTATAACTGTATGAGTGCGGCATATTTTTGAGATCTATATATTTCGGTTCTCACTTCTCAGTAGTTGAGATATTCTTTACATCCTATCACATTGGCAACCTTGTCTTGTGGGATCCTTTACTTCAACAAAACGATAGTTAGCTACAGCATGAAAATAGTGAACAAAGTCTGATATAAAGATAATGATAGCGTAGTACTGATAGTAGACCTTAAACCATTTATAGAAACCAGTTGATGATAGTTCGCTAGTAAAATATTAAGTGCCACAAGATATAAAGTGCCACAAAATCATAAATACGTTGGCTTTAGTTGATTTTCTGCCCATATATAAGTCAACTGAGAAGTGAATATAGACCAGTTCAGCTGGCATGCAAATTAAACCATTTCAGATGTGGTGACCATGGAATAGCCAGTAAAATTTAACCATTTCGAACCATGTGATTTGAATTAAATGGGTTAATTTGCATACAAGCTGAAAAGGTCTATTAGATGCGACCAAATTGGATCATCTAAAAAAACCTTTACATCGCACCACATGCGTAAAATAAACTGTATTTCGTTTTGAACATTGCGTTATAAATCTTAATTAGCTGCATACATGAGAAAACTACAACATCCATTGGAGGGACTCTCTATTCCCCCAATAACAAATATTTTATGCTTTAGTACTCTGTACCTATCACCTTTGTTAGTATATTTGCCACCGACTGTAACCAGCAAAAAGCAAAACAACTGTCATGCAGAAACTTGTAAACATAGAAATCGATATATTCATACAAATGACTCATGTTTGCCACGGTTCTCGCAAAAGCCTTCAGACTTTATAGAGAATTAAGCGTCCTCACTTGATCGTGGGATTAGATTCAAACACGATGAAACGTTCTGAAATAACTCCGATACTGCTCGAGCTGGCGAGAAATTAGGAACAAGAGGAAGGCCGACTAGAAGTAAAAAAAATTCCGGAAATACCAACCACAAGGTCTGTTGAGATTTTTTCTACAACGAACTCTATGTAGTGTCACTATGTTTACAGTAAAATTTCAAAAAAGGTGATATACTATATATAATAGATGAACGTGGCAACTCTCAATTAGGTGAGGGTTGCGGCAAATATTCCTACAAATTTTTATTCAGATACGAATTTTAAAATTCGCATTCTCCAATTCACTTCTGATGGATGTTTTATGCTCTGTTGACTTGCAATTTTTATGAGCAGCATATCAACTAAAACCAATGTGGTACTGCTCTGTCAATATAACAGACTACATTCCATATGTCATAAGTGAATTGAATCGTGTGGACAAACTTTTTGTTAACGTAATTTTCTTGTTAGGTCAAGGGACACAACGGGGTAGAGGGGACAATCGAGGCACAACGCGAGGATCAACGAGGGGACGTGATAACAGAGGGATGTCACATACTCAGGGAAGAGGGTATAACGTGGGTTCGTATCCAAACCAGCCTGGCCAAGGAGGGCACTCAACATATAACGAATCGTTTAGTAATTTCGCATACAATTCAAGGAATGTTGGCCTAGACTATGGCGTAAACTATCCACAAAGGTCAGTTTAGTGCAGGGCTTTTATAAATTGTTTTGCAACATCCCTTTTTCAGTGCTAGCACCTAGATAAACTTAATACCTTGGTAAACTGTTCTATTAGGAACAATATATTATTTATCTAGTGTCACTACAGGAGGAAACTTAAACTAAACTGACTTTATACTGACACATGTAGCTCTATCAGTTTTAAACTATGCTAATCAAATACTGATATCATCCCTAATTAACAAATAAACCTTCTTATATCATCCAGCTATGAGACTGAACAGATCCACCATGGTGGTAGTTCCTCTTATCATAGAGGTGGTGGACAGCCATATTCTGCTCAACCACACCCCGGTGGTCAAGTCTACCCCATGGCAAATACCAACAGGGCACCGAAAACCTTGGACACTCGTAAAGAACACCTTAAGGTATATTGAAATGATTACCGAAGTACACAGTCTGCTATGGTCAACAGTGAGCAATATTAAGAGTGGTTGAGACAAATTTTCCAATCATTTTTCTAAATTTTATTTTAGTCCGAAATCACTGCTAATTTAGCGGCCGCCCTTGGCGATTTGGTAAGTTCAAAATTGAATAAATTTTATTTACAAAGACGAGCGAAATTGAACTGATATGAATTTTGATGAAGCAGCGCTGGAGTGCTTGGAGCAGTTTGTTAATTTGATATGATGTATTTTCCAGACAAAACTAGTTCACGACGAGGAAGATGCCTCAGTTGCTCTCCACGTTTCAAATGCTTTGACAGAATCGTTACTAAAGTATAGAATGAGTGGATTACAATGAATTGTCCATCATATGACTGCTACAGGAATCCATTTCGAAACCAAAGCTCAGACATACCCTTGTGTCCCAGCTATGAGTCCAGGTGTGGGACAAATGTACAATATGTACTTGCTATAGTATACTTTGAAAAGTCGCCAAATGAATACTCAGCCTATCGCAGGCTGGAAATAATTCCAATGGTATTAAACAGGGGCGTAGGAATGTGTACAAGATTGGGGGGGGGTCAACGAGACGTTTTTGAGAAGTACAGCTGAATATAATAATAATAATTTAATTACTTATTATGCGCCTGTTACATAAAAAGATGCCCACAGGTGCAAATGTTAAAAAAAACGCAAAACAAAAACAAGTGGAGTACTTGCACCAGTGTATTGATTCTATATAAGTGTCTTAAGAGTTAAGACAGACATTTATTTATCGACAGAGTCTTATGGTCAGAATCGTCAGAAATGACAATCGTCTCTTATTGTCAGAATCAAGAAATCACAAAACGTATTTATAGAAAACGAAACATGAAATACTTGTTGCGAAGACACTCTTTCACGATGGTAAGGCTGTGGTTCTTATGGGAGGAAATATGGGAGGATTATACCTCTGGCCGATAGATTACTGGCGTCTTTTGTCTCTTTCTATGCAAAATAAAAGCCTGGCTTTCATACTTATCCATTATTAACCCTTCTTTGTTAGTGACACATTTTCAGTTTCAAGGAGACTTGTCTTGTATTCTAGTTCATTTATCTCATCAGGGCGCTGTAAAACACAGCGTTTTACAGCGCCCTGATCTCATAGCCTACGCGTAGACTCAACTTAAGTTATAAGTAGAGTCTACGCATCAGCGTTAAAAAGCTTGTTCAATCACGTGGCATCCCCACAAATGTGGGGAACGCTTGTGATTGGTCAGTATCCTGAATATTTATCAACTGACCAATCACAAGCGTTCCCATATTTGTGGGGAAATCCACGTGATTGAACAAGCTTTTTAACGCTGATGCGTAGACTCTACTTATAACTTAAGTTGAGTCTACGCGTAGGCTATGATCTCATCGAATAATTGACGCTTCGCTTCGTTTGCAGCGTCACCTCATCAAGTAAACCCCTTCTGAAATGTCTTTTGGATTGTCTATGATGTCACGCAGTCACGGTTCTGGCATAACACTCACCCCGGAAGTTACATGTATACTACTGAAAATAACCACATGATACACATGATATACGACAGTCCACAGGATATGAACAGAAAAGCCTTTAAAGGACGTGAAAATGGCGATATCGCCATTTATTCGCCATTTTCACGTCCTCTTTGACGTTCACGTCCTCATCAGCTCATGCTAAATCTGCCTATTGTTGAAGAGTGGCGAGTTTGTTACAATCAAATGCCGTTTGTTTTTATACACACGTCGGTATGGCTTACAATATATTATTTGTTTGGTACTGTTTATACATTGTGATTATTTGTGCTAGCGGAAATACAACAGCACAGATTGAAATCAAACGAGAAAGATATGATAAATTTATTCCTCAAAACTTACATTTGGAACGTCAGACATCTAAGCAAAAAGCGGAAAATCTGTGTAAGAGTTTCAAAGCTGAATGTGAAAATGATGAATGTAAATATTGCCAGTGTATTGAAGAGGATAGGAACACACTTCTGCTGGTAACTCCTACCACAGGCAATTGTACTAAAGACCAAGATATCATACCTGATTCAAGTATGACATGTTTATCTTTTAGTATTGCTATTTTGAGTTAAAGATGAGGTAAAGTCCGTTCTGCGCATATATTCCGCGCATCAACACATTCCATCAGTGGGGGAGCAACTTTTGGAATGTTAATGATATGCGATATTAACGCGTTGTATTACAAACGGCAGTTCGGGAGCAAAATTATTTTTTTTTGTCGCAAGGCGAAGAGGCTCGAATTGCGAGTCACGACGATAACTTATCTTATCATAAAGCTGCTAGAAAAAAGCAATATTATGCTGAAAGGAATGCTCCAAGAATTTATTTGTTGAATAAGGCCCGAAATGGCGAGGCTATTTGTTGTCGCTACAGACGCCACCTTCTCGCTTGTCCTACAATTACAAATATATAACGTTTTAAATAACGGCTGGTTTATTTACAAGCTTCGCTTTATATTTTCTTCAAAATATAACAATATTTTCTTCAAAATATAATAAAAAATAAGCATATTCATCACAGATCACAGCCCGTCGAGCGAGAAGAAAATAATAAAATTATAACGTAACATACGTCATGTAAAGATTATATAACCAACGTAAACAAACATTGTTATGCGCAGAATATATGCTCAGAACGGACTTTACATCATCTTTAAATATTGAGGTATTGAAGAGTTTTAGATTGGCGTTTACAGCTAGGGCAACCGCTGTTGCACTTTTAGGATTATGTGGTCATGTTATTTACTAATTTCAATACCTCAAACTCATTTTACGCTTCCTTAAATCTCAGCTAAGCGGGTTTATCCATATTGTTACGAAATGCGCATATATAATGTAATTTAGCATTTTAAAAAAATAGAAGGTCAATATCGATGAGGAAATTACTTCGGGAACATGTCACATAAAATGACGTGTAAAGTAAATATTATGACCCTTCAGAATCACAAAATTACTTTTCCTGTCATGAGGTGACAGCCCATGGGATTTCCTCCCAAATTAATACTGTCGTACAATATATATATTGTATTCACCTTCTAGTACCAAATGGAAATTTTTTCTTCGAAATCAAAATTACGGTAAATGTCTTACGGTAAATGGAAATCGGACTGAAAAAGTTTCTGGAACGGTTTGCAGCTCGTCTCTAAACATGCGTTGGGTATGGTTAAATGAAACGGGAAAAATCCAACTTATGAATGTTATTTCACTCCAGTGTCTTGAGTTTGTCAAGCCTTTGTCTACATGTTCGCATAAAGGAAGATCGGTTAATTCAGTAGTTATGAAGCAATGTGATAGAACCAATCAACAACAGCAAAAACGCAACCCAAGAGTAAGACAAAATTTATATTTACCAAAATGTGCAGTGGCCAAACGAATTTTTACCTTGAAATCGATGAATACAGTAAGAGAGCAATAAGTAAGTCAAGCAGCACGGGACAGGTTTGGAAAAACACGGATGGATATCTGAACTGGAAAACAACTACTTACAGAGGTAAGCATTGTATGTATACGTGCTGATATGCAGGGTTTATATATAAGCACGCGACAAATTTGGAGACAAGGGAAATAAAGACCTGAACTAGGAAAAAATACCTGTGAAGGTCAGAACTGATTGCATATGCTTTATATGCATGGTTTTAAAAAGCAGAGTACTTATTCTTGCATATTCGGTAAAATACAAGTTTTTTCTTGAAAAGTTTTTTCTTTAAAAAATCAGAATTACCTTAAGATTTGAGTTGTCGACTTAGCAAACAATTTTTTCTATTTCCTATACCTCAAGAGATCGAAAGCTTCCTTCTAATTTTTGATATCCATTTCGATAGGTTGTTACCGTTTTCAAAACAAAAAATTCATGCTTTATCTGGACAAAGACAATTGCTCTAAGCCATGTACTCGAAATTTTTTTGCCCCAATCTTTTCTGAAAACTCGCAATGCAGCATTATATGGTCGAAATCTACCATCATGCGGAGTGATATGATGTGGCAGAAAGTTACGAATATGGAAAACAAGAAACCGATTTTCATCAACAAAGTTTCAAAAGATCTTAGAATGTTAATGGTAAGAGTCATTAAAGGAAAATAAAATTTGTAATGGCAAGATAAATTATATAATCAAATGCTCATAATAAGTAACATTTTTTGGTTTGTTAGTGGCTGATTCGTTTTTATTTTTTTTATAATTATACCATGCTGCAGTTTTACACTCGCTAAAAAACCCGCAACAATGACGATAGTTATATATTCCAACGAACTACTGATAATAGAAACGGGCCTAGCTCTTCTCTTTATGTCACGTGAATACGCTTGACGTGTACTTTAAAGTGAACTCAATTCTATTAAACCTTTTTATACCGAGCTCAATAATTGCTTCTACAACTATTTATAGATCCAAGAAGAATCATTTGAAATCTTCAACAATTCATTGTTGAAGTTGGAAATTTCCTGTAAAAGTAAAACCCACGAGTCCAAAGGAGAGAATCACTGTTTGCTTCTCAAGTTCAAAAAATTGGTGGAACAGAATGTGAGTTTAATCCCGCACTGCGTTTCTGACGAATGCAGTCAATTTAAGTACTGTAATTTGGGTAAAACGCATGTAGTCATGTATAAATGCATGACTGATTAACTCTCGCGACATTCCCGCGCGCGTGTTTGGATCAGGCCATCCAAACACGGTAACCATTCAGTATTTGTTTCATCTTCGGTGGTGCATGCTCTTTCTGGATGGTCATGCATGGCTGCTGTTTTTTTGCTTAGACATTTTCCGAAGCATATTACATGCAGATTTATTTATATTTAGATACAGTTTAAATCTGATTACAATTCTGTTTTCTTTTTCGTAAATCGAAGAGAACAGACATCACAGTGACATTACCCACGACAACAACAAAAATGGCAGACACCACAGTGATATTAAAACATAAAGAAAGTGAAGAAAGTTTAGTGGTCACAATCGTTATTACGGTCTTGGTCTCTGTGCTCATTATCGTTCTGGTGTTTGTTGTGGCCTACTTTTATCGAAAAAGGTATCTAATTATCACTCTATGCATGCATGCACAAGGAAGTATCACAAGTTGTTAATCAATTGTAATTAATGAAAAACAAACGTTAAATCTTCGAAACCAGCGGTAAGAGCTAGTGAGCCATGCCTGTGAAAATTGGGTCTGCCGTGAAAAATGCGATAACAAGACGTGCTTACATATAATTGAAGTCAATAGCTATAGCTATTTATTTTTTTTCTCGCGGTCCTAATTCATATTTTAACGTTTCCCGCAATCCAATTGGCTACGCGAGCAGTCCTTCGGCCTCGGGCTGTTTTTGAGACCTTGGGAAATATTTCCCTATACAAACCTCCAATCTGGTAAATAACATATATATATTGCATGATGGGGCAGGATGTCGAGTTGGGTTCATTACTACCGTTATCAGTTTACAAAAAACCCATCCGAAACATTTGGTATATTATATCTGTTTTGATCCACACAGCTTCGTTGTAAATTTAAATGTTTTTCAGTGGTATTTTCTGCGGTTATAAAAGAGAAATTTGAAAGCTGTTTGAGCTTCGGAAGAACCACTCTCAAATTCACTATTAAAAATAAATAGTCATGGATCTTATAATCTATATTCTTTCTTCTTTAAATAGATTGTAAAAAACAGTAGAAGAGGAAATTCAGGTAATTATCCTTCACGGTTGATCCCGGGATTTATAGTTTACGCGTCATATTTTGGGTATCACGTTTCAGTTTGGCTCACGTCGTTGAGTTTCGTTTTTATAATGTCTTGATTAAAGTCTCTCTTGTTGCACTTGTACCTAACAAATTCTTCTGCTGAATTTCCTTCATATCAAATAATCATGGAGTGTGTCTGTCATGGCAAGTTTTTACATTCAAAAGTAGCAAATGAAAAGCTATAAGTAAACCATTAATTACTACAGCCTTTCTCACGGTAGCAAGTATATTAACTCGCTATAATAGTAGTGGAAATTAAAAATAGTTGTTTTTATATAGCAGATCAAAATTCTTCACCGGTTGTTGAAGAGTTGCAAAACCTTTCCAACAACCAAGCATCTCCGACAGAATCTGAAATTTATGTTATACCAAGAGCAGAACAGGAATACCTGTATAAAAACACTAACCAGAGAATATCGTGTGCGCAATCCCAAGGTCCTGAGTACGAGAATCCAGGGAGCCCCAAATACGAATCTCCTGAAATCCACCCGAACCATCAATACGAGTATCCTTCTCTCGGTGCGACAGGAAAGAAAGATGTCGGTGTGAAGGACGGCGAGTATTTTCCACTTAGAAGGCCGCTATTTGAGAAATAATGATGATGATCTGTCCGGTTATACATCTCTTTTGAAACTGAATCGTTCATAAGGTCACAAGGGAGCACAACGATCGTTTACAACACGTATTTAAAATAAGCAACACCTTTTAAAGGATATTTTCATAATTAATTTTAAACATCGTTAATGAGCAATAATATAGCTCATCCTATAAAAAGTCTTTTATGAAGTTATTAAAGCAGCATTAGTATTAAGGGTACAGCTGCTTACATGAGCCCGGTTACCTGAAACTAAACGAACAGTGATTGAAAGTCTTTATGAAACAAAACAAGACATTAGTTCTTGCTACCATCAAAACAAGATCATCACTACCAGGATGATTATCAACCTCGTTTCCAGGTTACTCATTCTGCTCAAATGTGGGCAGAATGGAAACCGTGAGAACAAGATGAAAATCAAAATCGCGGCCAATTAAACGGGATCATATGAACAGCTTCACAGTTCATTGTCTGATGAAAATCCGTTTATAACTGTATGAGTGCGGCATATTTTTGAGATCTATATATTTCGGATTGAGATGTTCTTTTCGTCCTATCACATTGGCAACTTTGTCTTGTGGGATCCTTTATACTTCAATAAAACGATAGTTACAGCATGAAAAATAGTGAACAAAGTCTAGCCAAAAAGGGAAGTGAAATTAGTGAAGTGAATGATAATGATAGCGTAGTACTGATAGTAGACCATAAACCACTTAGAAACCATTTTGGGTGGATTTCCACTTGCACAGACATAGTTGATAATAGTTCGCTAGCAAAATTTTGCATATTTTCTTTTGAATAAGAGCATTCAAGCTGAACTAATAAAAAGGAAATATGTAAAATTTCTCTAGCGAACTGTGCCTCTGCGAAAGTGGAAATCCACCCTATCCTACCTACACTCGAGTGAAGTGCATGAAGTGCCACAAAATCATAAATACGTTGGCTTTAGTTGATTTTCTGCCCATATATAAGTCAACTGAGAAGTGAATAGACCGGTTCAGCTGGCATGCAAATTAAAACATTTCAGATGTTGTGACCATGGAATAGCCAATAAAACTTAATAATTTGCATACAAGCTGAAAAGGTCTATTGGATGCGACCAAATTGGATTATCTAAAAAAACCTTTACATAGCACCATATACGTAAAATAAACTGTATTTCGTTTTGAACGTTAGGTTATAAATCTTATTTAGCTGCATACATGAGAAAAATACAACATCCATAGGAGGGACTCTCTATTCCCCAATAACAAATATTTTATTCAGTAGTACTCTGTACCTATCACCTTTGTTAGTATTTCTGCCACCGACTGTAACCAGCACAAAGCAAAACAACTCCCAGAAACTTGTAAACATAGAAATCGATATATTCATGCAAATGACTCATGTTTGCTACGGTTCTCGCAAAAGCCTTCAGAGCTTTCACATCCGAGGAATAACAAAGAAATATATGTAGAAACGTCATTAGTTCATACATTAGTTGGCTTGCTTGGAGTCCTCATTATTCAAGAGTGGCGACTTTGCTACAATCAAGCCATTTTTTTATGGCTTACAATTTCACTGAAATTTTGAAATTCGTGAAGGTATGGTTTTATTTTTTCAAATGTATTCCTTTCGTGAAAGAATGCAATTGTTCTTAGTTCTGAACCATTTCGACTCAATTTAAACCGAATTTTGAAATTTCAAAAAATTAACGAAAATTAGGATTTTTCCTTTGGTCCCCCGTATGTATGATTATACAAAGTATGATTTATGTGGTATGGTTTTATTTCTTCAAATGTATTGTTTTCATGAAAGAATGCAATTGTAGTTAGTTTTGAACCATTTCGAGCCATTATCAATCGAATTTTCAAATTTCAAAAAATTGACGAAAATTAGGATTTTTCCTTTGGTCCCCCGTTACCGATTTGCCTGAAATTTTGAAATTAAACAAAGTATGATTTTATGTGTTCAAATATATTGTTTTCATGAAAGAATGCAATTGTAGTTAGTTTTGAACCATTTCGAGCCATTATCAATCGAATTTCAAATTTCAAAAAATTGACGAAAATTAGGATTTTTCCTTTGGTCCCCCGTTACCGATTTGCCTGAAATTTTGAAATTAAACGAAAATGATTTTATGTGTTCAAATATATTGTTTTCATGAAAGAATGCAATTGTAGTTAGTTTTGAACCATTTCGAGCCATTATCAATCGAATTTTCATATTTCAAAAAAATTGACGAAAATTAGGATTTTTCCTTTGGTCCCCCGTTGCCGATTTGCCTAAAATTTTGAAATTAAACAAAGTATGATTTATGTGTTCAAATATATTGTTTTCATAAAAGAATGCAATTCTACTTACTTTTGAACCATTTCGAGGCATTATCAATCGAACTTTGAAATTTCAAAAAGTTGACGAAAATTAGGATTTTTCCTTTGGTCCCCCGTTACCGATTTGCCTGAAATTTTGAAATTCAACAAAGCATGATTTTATGTGTTCAAATGTATTGTTTTCATGAAAGAATGCAATTGTAGTTACTTTCAACCATTTCGAGCCATTATCAATCGAATTTTGAAATTTCAAAAAATTGACGAAAATTAGGATTTTTCCTTTGGTCCTCCGTTACCGATTTGCCTGAAATTTCATTTTTTCATGAAACAATACATGTGAACACATATCATACTTTGTTAAATTTCAAAATTTCGGCAAAATCGGCAACGGGGGACCAAAGGAAAAATCCTAATTTTCGTCAATTTTTTGAAATTTCAAAGTTCGATTGATAATGGCTCAAAATGGTTCAAAACTAACTACAATTGCATTCTTTCATGAAAACAATACATCTGAACACATAAAATCATACTTTAAGAAAGTTCAAAATTTCAGGCAAATCGGTAACGGGGGACCAAAGGAAAAATCCTAATGTTCGTCAATTTTTGAAATTTTAAAACTTGGTTCAAAGTACCTCAAAATGGTCCAAAACTAACAACATCATGTAAATATTTCACAACACCATGCAAAACTTCAAAGAACAAATTAGTGTAATGCAGTTGGTTGGTTGCAAAACAGCAATTTAACAAACTTTTGAAAACTTTCAACATTGAAATATCTTTAACATTGAAATGTCTTCATAGAGAATTAAGCGTCTTCACTTGATCGTGGGATTAGATTCAAACACGATGAAACGTTCTGAAATAACTCCGATACCGCTCGAGCTGGCGAGAAATTTGGAACAAGAGGAAGGCCTACAAGAAGTAAAAAAAAAATTCCGGAAATACCAACCACAAGGTCTGTTGAGATTTTTTATAAAACGAACTCTATGTATAGTATGCATGTATGTCACTATGTTTACAGTAAAATTTCAAAATAGGTGGCAACTCATAATTAGGTGTGGGTTGCGGCAAATATTCCTACAAATTTTTATTCAGATACGAATTTAAAATTGGCATTCTCCAATTCACTTCTGATGGATGTTTTATGGTCTGTTGACTTGTAATGTTTATGAGCAGCATATCAACTAAAACCAATGTGATACTGCTCTGTCAATATAAAAGACTTCATTCCATATGTCATAAGTAAATTGAATCGTGTGGAAAAACGTTTTGTTAACGAAATTTTCTTATTTAGGTCGAGGGGCACAGCGGGGTAGAGGGGGCAATCGAGTCACAACGCGAGGATCAACGAGGGGACGTGGTAACAGAGGGATGTCACATACTCAGGGAAGAGGGTATAACGTAGATTCGTATCCAAACCAGCCTGGCCAAGGAGGACACTCAACATATAACCAATCTTTAGTAATTTCGCATACAATTCAAGTAATGTCAGCCCAGACTATGGCGTAAACTATCCACAAAAGTCAGTTTAGTGCAGGACTTTTATAAATTGTTTTGCAACATCCCTTTTCAGTGCACATTTGGTCAATTTTGATGACTTTTTGAACTGTTCAAAAACTGTCTTAAAATGCTAAAAATGGCTTCCTAAAACTAATATCTTTCATTTTAGAGCACATTTGGTAGGTTTTGGAACAATGAAAAAGTGGTCAAAATTGGCCAAAATGGTAAGGCTTACCCCTTACCATTTTGGTCAATTTTGACGACTTTTGAACTATTCAAAAACTGTCTTAAAATGCTAAAAATGGCTTCAAAAGACCAATATCTTTCATTTTAGAGCATATTTTGTTGGTTTTTGGAACATTGAAAAAGACGTCAATTTTGACCAAAATCGTAAGGCTTAACCTTACCTTTTTTGAACTGTTCAAAAACGGTCTTAAAATGCTAAAAATGGCTTCCTAAGACTAATATCTTTCATTTTAGAGCACTTTTGGTTGGTTTTTGGAACATTGAAAAAGTGATCAAAATTGGCCAAAATGGTAAGTCTTTCATTTTAGAGCACATTTGGTCAATTTTGACGACTTTTTGAACGGTTCAAAAACTGTCTTAAAATGCTAAAAATGTCTTCAAAAGACCAATATCTTTCATTTTAGAACATATTTGTTGGTTCTTGGAACATTGAAAAAGGCGTCAATTTTGACTAAAATGGTAAGGCTTACCCCTTACCATTTTGCTTAATTTGACGACTTTTGAATTGTTCAAAAACTGTCTTAAAATGCTAAAAATTGCTTCTTAGGACTATTATCTTTCATTTTAGAGCACATTTAGTTGGTTTTTGGAACAATGAAGAAGTGGTCAATATTGGCCAAAATGGTAAGTCTTTCATTTTAGAACACATTTGGTCAATTTAACGACGTTTTGAACGGTTCAAAAACTGTCTTAAAATGCTAAAAATAGCTTCCAAAAGACTAATATCTTTCATTTTAGAGCACATTTGGTTGGTTTTTGGAAGAATGAAAAAGTGATCAAAATTGGTCAAAAACGTAAGTCTTTCATTTTAGAACACAATTGGTCAATTTGACGACTTTTTGAACGATTCAAAAATTGTCTGAAAACGCTAAAAATGTCTTCAAAAGTCCAATATCTTTCACTTTAGAGCATATTTTGTTGGTTCTTTGAACATTCAAAAAGTCGACAATTTTGACCAAAATGGTAAGGCTTACCCCTTACCAATTTGCTCAATTTTGACGACTTTTTGAACTGTTCAAAAACTGTCTTAAAATGTTAAAAATGTTTTCAAAAAACCAATATCTCTCTTTTAGAGCACATTTGGTTGGTTTTTGGAACAATGAAAAAGTGGTCAAAATTGGCCAAAATGGTAAGGCATTACTATTTTACTAGCCCTTACCATTTTGCTCAATTTTGACGATTTTTTGAACGGTTCAAAAACTGTTTTAAAATGCTAAAAATGGCTTCCTAAGATTAATATCTTTCATTTTAGAGCACTTTTGGTTGGTTTTTGGAACAAAGAAAAAGTGGTCAAAATTGGCCAAAATAGTAAGTCTTTCATTTTAGAGAACATTTGGTCAATTTTGACGACTTTTTGAACTGTTCAAAAACTGTCTTAAAATGCTAAAAGTGGCTTCAAAAGACACATATGTTTCATTTTAGAGAATATTTTCTTGGTTTTTGGAACATTGAGAAAGACGTCAATTTTCACCAAAATGGTAAGGCTTACCCCTTACCATTTTGCTCAATTTGACGACTTTTTGAACGGTTAAAAAAACTGTCTTAAAATGCTAAAAATTGCTTCCTAAGACTAATATCTTTCATTTTAGAGCACTTTTGGTTGGTTTTTGGAACATTGAAAAAGTGGTCAAAATTGGCCAAAATGGTAAGTCTCTCATTTTAGAGCACATTTGGTCAATTTTGACGACTTTTTGAACGGTTCAAAAACTGTCTTAAAATGCTAAAAATAGCTTCCTAAGACTAAAATCTTTCATTTTAGAGCACATTTAGTTCGTTTTAGGAGCAATGAAAAAGTGGTCAAAATTGGCTAAAACGATAAGTCTTTCATTTTAGAACACATTTGGTCAATTTTGACGACTTTTTGAACTGTTCAAAAACTGTCTTAAAATGCTAAAAATAGCTTTTTAAGACGAATATCTTTCATTTTAGAGCACTTTTGGTTGGTTTTTGGAACATTGAAAAAGTGGTCAAAATTGGCCAAAATGGTAAGTCTCTCATTTTAGAGCACATTTGGTCAATTTTGACGACTTTTTGAACGGTTCAAAAACTGTCTTAAAATGCTAAAAATGGCTTCCTAAGACTAATATCTTTCATTTTAGAGCACATTTAGTTCGTTTTTGGAGCAATGAAAAAGTGGTCAAAATTGGCTAAAACGATAAGTCTTTCATTTAGAACACATTTGGTCAATTTTGACGACTTTTTGAACTGTTCAAAAACTGTCTTAAAATGCTAAAATTAGCTTCCTAAGACTAATATCTTTCATTTTAGAGCACATTTGGTTGGTTTTTGGAACAATGAAAAAGTGGTAAAAAAATTGGCCAAAATGGTAAGTCTTTTATTTCAGAACACATTTGGTCAATTTTGACGACTTTTTGAATTGTTGAAAAACTGTTTTAAAATGCTAAAAATGGCTTCCTAAGACTAATATCTTTCATTTCAGAGCAGATTTGGTTGGTTTTGGGAACACTGAAAAGGTGGTCAAAATTGGCGAAAATGGCAAGGCTTACCATTTTGGTCAATTTTGACGACTTTCTGAACTGTTCAAAAACTGTCTTAAAATGCCAAAAATGGCTTCAAAAGATTAATATCATTCATTTTAGAGCATATTTGTTGGTTTTTAGAACATTGGAAAAGACGTCAATTTTGACCAAAATCGTAAGGCTTACCCCTTACCATTTTGCTCAATTTTGACGACTTTTGAACGGTTAAAAAGCTGTCTTAAAATGCTAAAAATGGCTTCCTAAGAGTAATATCTTTCATTTTAAAGCACTTTTGGTTGGTTTTTGGAACAAAGAAAAAGTGGTAAAAATTGGCCAAAATGGTAAGTCTTTCATTTCAGAACACATTTGGTCAATTTTGACTACTTTTTGAACTGTTGAAAAACTGTCTTAAAATGCTAAAAATGGCTTCCTAAAATTAATGTTTTATTTTAGAGCACATTTGGTTGGCTTTTGGAACATTGAAAAAGTCGTCAATTTTGACAAAAAAGGTAAGGCTCACCCCTTACCATTTTGGTCAATTTTGAGGACTTTTTGAATTGTTCAAAAACTGTATTAAAATGCAAAAAATGGCTTCCTAAGACTAATATCTTTCATTTTAGAACACTTTTGGTTGGTTTGTGGAACAGTGAAAAAGTGGTCAAAATTTGACCAAAATGGTAAGGCTTATCCCTTACAATTTTGACGACTTTTTGAACTGTTCAAAAACTGTCTTAAATGCTAAAAATGGCTTCAAAAGACCAATATTTTTCATTTTAGAGCATATTTGTTGTTTTTTGGAACATTGAAAAAGACGTCAATTTTGACCAAAATGGTAAGGCTTACCCCATTACCATTTTGCTCAATTCTGACGACTTTTTGAACTGTTCAAAAACTGTCTTAAAATGCTAAAAATGGCTAAAAATGGTCGTCAATTTAGACGAAAATGGTAAGGCTATTTATCCAAAATTGACGACTTTTCAAAATTTTCTAAAACTCTGTTAACATGCAAAAAATTGCTTCCTAAGATTAATCTCCTTGATTTTTGAGCCTATTTGGTTGGTTTTCGGGACATGGAAAAAGTCGTCAATTTTGCCTTCAAGTATTGAAAAGTATTATTTTATGGTTAGTACCAACACACTATGCGGTGGCCTAGTGGTTAAGGCTACCGCCCCACTAGGTTTTGAGTGAGTGTAGGTTCGAATCCTGGTAGGGAAAAGTGCAATTTTTCCCACCTAAATTGCTATTTAATTTAAAATTTTGCGAATAGGACTAAGTCAAATAAAGAACGAGCGCTTTTGATATATGATTCTGTGGCGCAGAGGCTACGGCTTTCCAGATTGTAAGTCTGGGTTCGAATCCTGCATGGGAAAGTTCGATTTTTCCACCGAAATTATTCTTTAATTCAAACTTCATCGAAAAGGATTAGGTCAAATAAAGAACAATAGCTTTCGACAAATGATGCGGTTGCCTAGTGGTTAAGACGTTCGTTTCTCAATCCGAGGACAGACGTATCAACTCCGGGCAATGCAAGAAAATTCGCCTGAAAAATTTCGGTGTGATTTGTAAGCTTTAAAACCATTAAAAGACTCCTCGGCCTTTGGGAAACTCTTTAAATTGAAAAAAACTGAAATAATAAAGCTGAAAAAAATTTCTCACGTTCAAAAGTACCAAAAAATTGAAAAAAAGCACAAGTAAAAAAAGTTTTAAAATCATGTGTCTTCTAAAAACACTGAAAATTAAGAAAGTCAGAAACAAAACTAAGAATTTAAAAATTTCCCGCTTTTAAAAAACTCGTGTTTTAGTTACCTTAATTTTTTTTCACGAAAATTTGACAGGGTGATTTTCTCGAGACTGGAAAAATTTACATTTTTTCACTTTTTTGAAATTCTCCAAGATTTTTTTGATGACGATGTATCTTGTCTTGGGCTACCTGTGTCTGTCTTGGGCTACCTGTGTCACTTCACACAGGTAGCCCAAGACAAAATACTTCTTCCTCAAAAAATTTACGAAATTCTCCGAAGATTTTTTTTGACGAAGAAGTATTTGTCTTGGGCTACTGTGTGAGTGACACAGGTAGCCCAAGACAGACACAGTAGCCCAAGACAAATACATCGTCATCAAAAAAATCTTGGAGAATTTCAAAAAAGTGAAAAAATGTAAATTTTTCCAGTCTCGAGAAAATCACCTGTCAAATTTTCGTGAAAAAAATTAAGGTAACTAAAACACGAGTTTTTTAAAAGCGGGAAATTTTTAAATTCTTAGTTTTGTTTCTGACTTTCTTAATTTCAGTGTTTTTAGAAGACACATGATTTTAAAACTTTTTTTACTTGTGCTTTTTTTCAATTTTTTGGTACTTTTGAACGTGAGAAATTTTTTTCAGCTTTATTATTTCAGTTTTTTTCAATTTAAAGAGTTTCCCAAAGGCCGAGGAGTCTTTAATGGTTTTAAAGCTTACAAATCACACCGAAATTTTTAGGCGAATTTTCTTGCATTGCCCGGAGTTGATACGTCTGTCCTCGGATTGAGAAACGAACGTCTTAACCACTAGGCAACCGCATCATTTGTCGAAAGCTATTGTTCTTTATTTGACCTAATCCTTTTCGATGAAGTTGAATTAAAGAATAATTTCGGTGGAAAAATCGAACTTTCCCATGCAGGATTCGAACCCAGACTTACAATCTGGAAAGCCGTAGCCTCTGCGCCACAGAATCATATATCAAAAGCGCTCGTTCTTTATTTGACTTAGTCCTATTCGCAAAATTTTAAATTAAATAGCAATTTAGGTGGGAAAAATTGCACTTTTCCCTACCAGGATTCGAACCTACACTCACTCAAAACCTAGTGGGGCGGTAGCCTTAACCACTAGGCCACCGCATAGTGTGTTGGTACTAACCATAAAATAATACTTTTCAATACTTGAAGGCAAAATTGACGACTTTTTCCATGTCCCGAAAACCAACCAAATAGGCTCAAAAATCAAGGAGATTAATCTTAGGAAGCAATTTTTTGCATGTTAACAGAGTTTTAGAAAATTTTGAAAAGTCGTCAATTTTGGATAAATAGCCTTACCATTTTCGTCTAAATTGACGACCATTTTTAGCCATTTTTAGCATTTTAAGACAGTTTTTGAACAGTTCAAAAAGTCGTCAGAATTGAGCAAAATGGTAATGGGGTAAGCCTTACCATTTTGGTCAAAATTGACGTCTTTTTCAATGTTCCAAAAAACAACAAAATATGCTCTAAAATGAAAAATATTGGTCTTTTGAAGCCATTTTTAGCATTTTAAGACAGTTTTTGAACAGTTCAAAAAGTCGTCAAAATTGTAAGGGATAAGCCTTACCATTTTGGTCAAATTTTGACCACTTTTTCACTGTTCCACAAACCAACCAAAAGTGTTCTAAAATGAAAGATATTAGTCTTAGGAAGCCATTTTTTGCATTTTAATACAGTTTTTGAACAATTCAAAAAGTCCCTCAAAATTGACCAAAATGGTAAGGGGTGAGCCTTACCTTTTTTGTCAAAATTGACGACTTTTTCAATGTTCCAAAAGCCAACCAAATGTGCTCTAAAATAAAACATTAATTTTAGGAAGCCATTTTTAGCATTTTAAGACAGTTTTTCAACAGTTCAAAAAGTCGTCAAAATTGACCAAATGTGTTCTGAAATGAAAGACTTACCATTTTGGCCAATTTTTACCACTTTTTCTTTGTTCCAAAAACCAACCAAAAGTGCTTTAAAATGAAAGATATTACTCTTAGGAAGCCATTTTTAGCATTTTAAGACAGCTTTTTAACCGTTCAAAAAGTCGTCAAAATTGAGCAAAATGGTAAGGGGTAAGCCTTACGATTTTGGTCAAAATTGACGTCTTTTCCAATGTTCTAAAAACCAACAAAATATGCTCTAAAATGAATGATATTAATCTTTTGAAGCCATTTTTGGCATTTTAAGACAGTTTTTGAACAGTTCAGAAAGTCGTCAAAATTGACCAAAATGGTAAGCCTTGCCATTTTCGCCAATTTTGACCACCTTTTCAGTGTTCCAAAAACCAACCAAATCTGCTCTGAAATGAAAGATATTAGTCTTAGGAAGCCATTTTTAGCATTTTAAAACAGTTTTTCAACAATTCAAAAAGTCGTCAAAATTGACCAAATGTGTTCTGAAATAAAAGACTTACCATTTTGGCCAATTTTTTTACCACTTTTTCATTGTTCCAAAAACCAACCAAATGTGCTCTAAAATGAAAGATATTAGTCTTAGGAAGCTAATTTTAGCATTTTAAGACAGTTTTTGAACAGTTCAAAAAGTCGTCAAAATTGACCAAATGTGTTCTAAAATGAAAGACTTATCGTTTTAGCCAATTTTGACCACTTTTTCATTGCTCCAAAAACGAACTAAATGTGCTCTAAAATGAAAGATATTAGTCTTAGGAAGCCATTTTTAGCATTTTAAGACAGTTTTTGAACCGTTCAAAAAGTCGTCAAAATTGACCAAATGTGCTCTAAAATGAGAGACTTACCATTTTGGCCAATTTTGACCACTTTTTCAATGTTCCAAAAACCAACCAAAAGTGCTCTAAAATGAAAGATATTCGTCTTAAAAAGCTATTTTTAGCATTTTAAGACAGTTTTTGAACAGTTCAAAAAGTCGTCAAAATTGACCAAATGTGTTCTAAAATGAAAGACTTATCGTTTTAGCCAATTTTGACCACTTTTTCATTGCTCCTAAAACGAACTAAATGTGCTCTAAAATGAAAGATTTTAGTCTTAGGAAGCTATTTTTAGCATTTTAAGACAGTTTTTGAACCGTTCAAAAAGTCGTCAAAATTGACCAAATGTGCTCTAAAATGAGAGACTTACCATTTTGGCCAATTTTGACCACTTTTTCAATGTTCCAAAAACCAACCAAAAGTGCTCTAAAATGAAAGATATTAGTCTTAGGAAGCAATTTTTAGCATTTTAAGACAGTTTTTTTAACCGTTCAAAAAGTCGTCAAAATTGAGCAAAATGGTAAGGGGTAAGCCTTACCATTTTGGTGAAAATTGACGTCTTTCTCAATGTTCCAAAAACCAAGAAAATATTCTCTAAAATGAAACATATGTGTCTTTTGAAGCCACTTTTAGCATTTTAAGACAGTTTTTGAACAGTTCAAAAAGTCGTCAAAATTGACCAAATGTTCTCTAAAATGAAAGACTTACTATTTTGGCCAATTTTGACCACTTTTTCTTTGTTCCAAAAACCAACCAAAAGTGCTCTAAAATGAAAGATATTAATCTTAGGAAGCCATTTTTAGCATTTTAAAACAGTTTTTGAACCGTTCAAAAAATCGTCAAAATTGAGCAAAATGGTAAGGGCTAGTAAAATAGTAATGCCTTACCATTTTGGCCAATTTTGACCACTTTTTCATTGTTCCAAAAACCAACCAAATGTGCTCTAAAAAGAGAGATATTGGTTTTTTGAAAACATTTTTAACATTTTAAGACAGTTTTTGAACAGTTCAAAAAGTCGTCAAAATTGAGCAAATTGGTAAGGGGTAAGCCTTACCATTTTGGTCAAAATTGTCGACTTTTTGAATGTTCAAAGAACCAACAAAATATGCTCTAAAGTGAAAGATATTGGACTTTTGAAGACATTTTTAGCGTTTTCAGACAATTTTTGAATCGTTCAAAAAGTCGTCAAATTGACCAATTGTGTTCTAAAATGAAAGACTTACGTTTTTGACCAATTTTGATCACTTTTTCATTCTTCCAAAAACCAACCAAATGTGCTCTAAAATGAAAGATATTAGTCTTTTGGAAGCTATTTTTAGCATTTTAAGACAGTTTTTGAACCGTTCAAAACGTCGTTAAATTGACCAAATGTGTTCTAAAATGAAAGACTTACCATTTTGGCCAATATTGACCACTTCTTCATTGTTCCAAAAACCAACTAAATGTGCTCTAAAATGAAAGATAATAGTCCTAAGAAGCAATTTTTAGCATTTTAAGACAGTTTTTGAACAATTCAAAAAGTCGTCAAAATTAAGCAAAATGGTAAGGGGTAAGCCTTACCATTTTAGTCAAAATTGACGCCTTTTTCAATGTTCCAAGAACCAACAAAATATGTTCTAAAATGAAAGATATTGGTCTTTTGAAGACATTTTTAGCATTTTAAGACAGTTTTTGAACCGTTCAAAAAGTCGTCAAAATTGACCAAATGTGCTCTAAAATGAAAGACTTACCATTTTGGCCAATTTTGATCACTTTTTCAATGTTCCAAAAACCAACCAAAAGTGCTCTAAAATGAAAGATATTAGTCTTAGGAAGCCATTTTTAGCATTTTAAGACCGTTTTTGAACAGTTCAAAAAGGTAAGGTTAAGCCTTACGATTTTGGTCAAAATTGACGTCTTTTTCAATGTTCCAAAAACCAACAAAATATGCTCTAAAATGAAAGATATTGGTCTTTTGAAGCCATTTTTAGCATTTTAAGACAGTTTTTGAATAGTTCAAAAAGTCGTCAAAATTGACCAAAATGGTAAGGGGTAAGCCTTACCATTTTGGCCAATTTTGACCACTTTTTCATTGTTCCAAAACCTACCAAATGTGCTCTAAAATGAAAGATATTAGTTTTAGGAAGCCATTTTTAGCATTTTAAGACAGTTTTTGAACAGTTCAAAAAGTCATCAAAATTGACCAAATGTGCACTGAAAAAGGGATGTTGCAAAACAATTTATAAAAGTCCTGCACTAAACTGACTTTTGTGGATAGTTTACGCCATAGTCTGGGCTGACATTACTTGAATTGTATGCGAAATTACTAAAGATTGGTTATATGTTGAGTGTCCTCCTTGGCCAGGCTGGTTTGGATACGAATCTACGTTATACCCTCTTCCCTGAGTATGTGACATCCCTCTGTTACCACGTCCCCTCGTTGATCCTCGCGTTGTGACTCGATTGCCCCCTCTACCCCGCTGTGCCCCTCGACCTAAATAAGAAAATTTCGTTAACAAAACGTTTTTCCACACGATTCAATTTACTTATGACATATGGAATGAAGTCTTTTATATTGACAGAGCAGTATCACATTGGTTTTAGTTGATATGCTGCTCATAAACATTACAAGTCAACAGACCATAAAACATCCATCAGAAGTGAATTGGAGAATGCCAATTTTAAAATTCGTATCTGAATAAAAATTTGTAGGAATATTTGCCGCAACCCACACCTAATTATGAGTTGCCACCTATTTTGAAATTTTACTGTAAACATAGTGACATACATGCATACTATACATAGAGTTCGTTTTATAAAAAATCTCAACAGACCTTGTGGTTGGTATTTCCGGAATTTTTTTTTTACTTCTTGTAGGCCTTCCTCTTGTTCCAAATTTCTCGCCAGCTCGAGCGGTATCGGAGTTATTTCAGAACGTTTCATCGTGTTTGAATCTAATCCCACGATCAAGTGAAGACGCTTAATTCTCTATGAAGACATTTCAATGTTAAAGATATTTCAATGTTGAAAGTTTTCAAAAGTTTGTTAAATTGCTGTTTTGCAACCAACCAACTGCATTACACTAATTTGTTCTTTGAAGTTTTGCATGGTGTTGTGAAATATTTACATGATGTTGTTAGTTTTGGACCATTTTGAGGTACTTTGAACCAAGTTTTAAAATTTCAAAAATTGACGAACATTAGGATTTTTCCTTTGGTCCCCCGTTACCGATTTGCCTGAAATTTTGAACTTTCTTAAAGTATGATTTTATGTGTTCAGATGTATTGTTTTCATGAAAGAATGCAATTGTAGTTAGTTTTGAACCATTTTGAGCCATTATCAATCGAACTTTGAAATTTCAAAAAATTGACGAAAATTAGGATTTTTCCTTTGGTCCCCCGTTGCCGATTTTGCCGAAATTTTGAAATTTAACAAAGTATGATATGTGTTCACATGTATTGTTTTCATGAAAAAATGAAATTTCAGGCAAATCGGTAACGGAGGACCAAAGGAAAAATCCTAATTTTCGTCAATTTTTTGAAATTTCAAAATTCGATTGATAATGGCTCGAAATGGTTGAAAGTAACTACAATTGCATTCTTTCATGAAAACAATACATTTGAACACATAAAATCATGCTTTGTTGAATTTCAAAATTTCAGGCAAATCGGTAACGGGGACCAAAGGAAAAATCCTAATTTTCGTCAACTTTTTGAAATTTCAAAGTTCGATTGATAATGCCTCGAAATGGTTCAAAAGTAAGTAGAATTGCATTCTTTTATGAAAACAATATATTTGAACACATAAAATCATACTTTGTTTAATTTCAAAATTTTAGGCAAATCGGCAACGGGGGACCAAAGGAAAAATCCTAATTTTCGTCAATTTTTTTGAAATATGAAAATTCGATTGATAATGGCTCGAAATGGTTCAAAACTAACTACAATTGCATTCTTTCATGAAAACAATATATTTGAACACATAAAATCATTTTCGTTTAATTTCAAAATTTCAGGCAAATCGGTAACGGGGGACCAAAGGAAAAATCCTAATTTTCGTCAATTTTTTGAAATTTGAAATTCGATTGATAATGGCTCGAAATGGTTCAAAACTAACTACAATTGCATTCTTTCATGAAAACAATATATTTGAACACATAAAATCATACTTTGTTTAATTTCAAAATTTCAGGCAAATCGGTAACGGGGGACCAAAGGAAAAATCCTAATTTTCGTCAATTTTTTGAAATTTGAAAATTCGATTGATAATGGCTCGAAATGGTTCAAAACTAACTACAATTGCATTCTTTCATGAAAACAATACATTTGAAGAAATAAAACCATACCACATAAAATCATACTTTGTATAATCATACATACGGGGGACCAAAGGAAAAATCCTAATTTTCGTTAATTTTTTGAAATTTCAAAATTCGGTTTAAATTGAGTCGAAATGGTTCAGAACTAAGAACAATTGCATTCTTTCACGAAAGGAATACATTTGAAAAAATAAAACCATACCTTCACGAATTTCAAAATTTCAGTGAAATTGTAAGCCATAAAAAAATGGCTTTGATTGTAGCAAAGTCGCCACTCTTGAATAATGAGGACTCCAAGCAAGCCAACTAATGTATGAACTAATGACGTTTCTACATATATTTCTTTGTTATTCCTCGGATGTGAAAGCTCTGAAGGCTTTTGCGAGAACCGTAGCAAACATGAGTCATTTGCATGAATATATCGATTTCTATGTTTACAAGTTTCTGGGAGTTGTTTTGCTTTGTGCTGGTTACAGTCGGTGGCAGAAATACTAACAAAGGTGATAGGTACAGAGTACTACTGAATAAAATATTTGTTATTGGGGGAATAGAGAGTCCCTCCTATGGATGTTGTATTTTTCTCATGTATGCAGCTAAATAAGATTTATAACCTAACGTTCAAAACGAAATACAGTTTATTTTACGTATATGGTGCTATGTAAAGGTTTTTTTAGATAATCCAATTTGGTCGCATCCAATAGACCTTTTCAGCTTGTATGCAAATTATTAAGTTTTATTGGCTATTCCATGGTCACAACATCTGAAATGTTTTAATTTGCATGCCAGCTGAACCGGTCTATTCACTTCTCAGTTGACTTATATATGGGCAGAAAATCAACTAAAGCCAACGTATTTATGATTTTGTGGCACTTCATGCACTTCACTCGAGTGTAGGTAGGATAGGGTGGATTTCCACTTTCGCAGAGGCACAGTTCGCTAGAGAAATTTTACATATTTCCTTTTTATTAGTTCAGCTTGAATGCTCTTATTCAAAAGAAAATATGCAAATATTTTGCTAGCGAACTATTATCAACTATGTCTGTGCAAGTGGAAATCCACCCAAAATGGTTTCTAAGTGGTTTATGGTCTACTATCAGTACTACGCTATCATTATCATTCACTTCACTAATTTCACTTCCCTTTTTGGCTAGACTTTGTTCACTATTTTTCATGCTGTAACTATCGTTTTATTGAAGTATAAAGGATCCCACAAGACAAAGTTGCCAATGTGATAGGACGAAAAGAACATCTCAATCCGAAATATATAGATCTCAAAAATATGCCGCACTCATACAGTTATAAACGGATTTTCATCAGACAATGAACTGTGAAGCTGTTCATATGATCCCGTTTAATTGGCCGCGATTTTGATTTTCATCTTGTTCTCACGGTTTCCATTCTGCCCACATTTGAGCAGAATGAGTAACCTGGAAACGAGGTTGATAATCATCCTGGTAGTGATGATCTTGTTTTGATGGTAGCAAGAACTAATGTCTTGTTTTGTTTCATAAAGACTTTCAATCACTGTTCGTTTAGTTTCAGGTAACCGGGCTCATGTAAGCAGCTGTACCCTTAATACTAATGCTGCTTTAATAACTTCATAAAAGACTTTTTATAGGATGAGCTATATTATTGCTCATTAACGATGTTTAAAATTAATTATGAAAATATCCTTTAAAAGGTGTTGCTTATTTTAAAATACGTGTTGTAAACGATCGTTGTGCTCCCTTGTGACCTTATGAACGATTCAGTTTCAAAAGAGATGTATAACCGGACAGATCATCATCATTATTCTCAAATAGCGGCCTTCTAAGTGGAAAATACTCGCCGTCCTTCACACCGACATCTTTCTTTCCTGTCGCACCGAGAGAAGGATACTCGTATTGATGGTTCGGGTGGATTTCAGGAGATTCGTATTTGGGGCTCCCTGGATTCTCGTACTCAGGACCTTGGGATTGCGCACACGATATTCTCTGGTTAGTGTTTTTATACAGGTATTCCTGTTCTGCTCTTGGTATAACATAAATTTCAGATTCTGTCGGAGATGCTTGGTTGTTGGAAAGGTTTTGCAACTCTTCAACAACCGGTGAAGAATTTTGATCTGCTATATAAAAACAACTATTTTTAATTTCCACTACTATTATAGCGAGTTAATATACTTGCTACCGTGAGAAAGGCTGTAGTAATTAATGGTTTACTTATAGCTTTTCATTTGCTACTTTTGAATGTAAAAACTTGCCATGACAGACACACTCCATGATTATTTGATATGAAGGAAATTCAGCAGAAGAATTTGTTAGGTACAAGTGCAACAAGAGAGACTTTAATCAAGACATTATAAAAACGAAACTCAACGACGTGAGCCAAACTGAAAACGTGATACCCAAAATATGACGCGTAAACTATAAATCCCGGGATCAACCGTGAAGGATAATTACCTGAATTTCCTCTTCTACTGTTTTTTACAAATCTATTTAAAGAAGAAAGAATATAGATTATAAGATCCATGACTATTTATTTTTAATAGTGAATTTGAGAGTGGTTCTTCCGAAGCTCAAACAGCTTTCAAATTTCTCTTTTATAACCGCAGAAAATACCACTGAAAAACATTTAAATTTACAACGAAGCTGTGTGGATCAAAACAGATATAATATACCAAATGTTTCGGATGGGTTTTTTGTAAACTGATAACGGTAGTAATGAACCCAACTCGACATCCTGCCCCATCATGCAATATATATATGTTATTTACCAGATTGGAGGTTTGTATAGGGAAATATTTCCCAAGGTCTCAAAAACAGCCCGAGGCCGAAGGACTGCTCGCGTAGCCAATTGGATTGCGGGAAACGTTAAAATATGAATTAGGACCGCGGAAAAAAAATAAATAGCTATAGCTATTGACTTCAATTATATGTAAGCACGTCTTGTTATCGCATTTTTCACGGCAGACCCAATTTTCACAGGCATGGCTCACTAGCTCTTACCGCTGGTTTCGAAGATTTAACGTTTGTTTTTCATTAATTACAATTGATTAACAACTTGTGATACTTCCTTGTGCATGCATGCATAGAGTGATAATTAGATACCTTTTTCGATAAAAGTAGGCCACAACAAACACCAGAACGATAATGAGCACAGAGACCAAGACCGTAATAACGATTGTGACCACTAAACTTTCTTCACTTTCTTTATGTTTTAATATCACTGTGGTGTCTGCCATTTTGTTGTTGTCGTGGTAATGTCACTGTGATGTCTGTTCTCTTCGATTTACGAAAAAGAAAACAGAATTGTAATCAGATTTAAACTGTATCTAAATATAAATAAATCTGCATGTAATATGCTTCGGAAAAT
>NW_021163563.1:0-37375 GCF_004324835.1 Dendronephthya gigantea | reverse complement strand
CATTTGTTGCTGGGAATGAGCTGATGACTAAATGTACGTGATCTATATAAACACTGAACTACTTACTGCATTATCAACAAATTGCGGTCGACTTCCTCTAATTATTTTTATCGTCTGGAAGACATCCATTGTTTGCTCAATTTTCATTCGTTCCAACAAGTTCGAAATTGCAATATACGTCCCTGTACGACCTGTTCCGTCGCTAAAATTCAAATAGAGAAATTTAAAGTATAGAATCAGGATGGCCGGAATCACTCATTTATGAGATAAATTATTCGGTAATGTTTACTGGCATAATGATGTGATGTCTGGTCACATTACACATAAAGGCCCGTTTACACTTGCAATTTTTGCTGCGATTTTATGTGCGATTTTCTTGTTTTGATGGATGTACACGAGTGAATTAGTTACTGATGTTCAAATAAGAGCATAAATCAGAGCATTAGTAATTATTTACAGAATTATCATATATCAAAAGAAGAAAATCGCACATAAAATCGCAGAAAAAATCGCAAGTGTCTGAAAAATACTACAGAGGGTATTAGTATTATTTATGCAGATCTTGTTTATTAGAATATTAAATCAGTGGTTAACAATTTCATAAAATAATAATAAGTGGACTAAAGAAGGTAACTCTGCGGTACGTGCGTGTGCTCGAGTTCCTTTATGCAAAGAATATGCATTAAACTGGCGGGAGGGAGGAGTCACGTTTTTGTTGAATAAAAATGTCATCAACTCGATCGCAAGAAATCTGTCGGGACACATGCGCATTTCAACAAGCGCCACTATATTCACATCAACATCACTGATCACGACTGACTGACATCAGTGCAACCTCGTACCCAGGGTGATTCTCTTATTATTCCATGACAATATTAGGCCTGAATGTGTGAAACGTTGCTTTTAAAGCGATTCCATTGCAGCTTTTATAACTTTCTAATCTATTATTAACTAAAGTGACATTCTCAGCGAGTTCCTAGCTTGCATCAACTAATTAGATTGTCTTAATATATTGCATCAAAATCTGGAGGAAAGCAAATTTCTCATTCCAATTCTCGTTTTGTGCTGGCCAATGGGATTATGGGGTCTAATCTTGCCTATTCCAGGGCAACAGCTGGGCATTTTGTTGTCGCTGTCTAAAAATTGCGGGCGCATTTCTTCAAGAAGAATTTTAATTCTTCGAACGCCAAAAACATGTATTTTGAGGAGCTTTTTCTCCTTTTTTACTGGTTTGTTCATGAAAATAAAAGGGTGTATTCAAAGATTACGTTCCCGTGCTTGCATACAAGGGTATAACGACATTCTCTCGTAAATATTTGCGAAGGATTTTTATTTGCAAATGGGCGACAAGTTGAAGTATTTCACTCATTGTCAAAGTTTCAGGACCTGGTTACAGCAGTATGCAAACAACGAATTAACCCTATTTTACTCTTGACAGAAGCTGACATATTGTTGTTTCCACTGGTGTGTTCATTAATCTATTTGTCCCTTCTCACGCGAAATAATAAGTAACTTAACATGCATTTTTCTATAGAAATAACACCTTTTCCTCTTTCGATTTCGTGAAAACTGACCTTTGCCTTCAGTTATAAAGTATATTTTATGAAAGTTAAATCATGTTTTGTTTTATTGAAACATTAGCCACTCATGGGAAAAATGCTCTAGATGTTGTAATTTCACAAACCACTTATACTCTGAAAATGCCATATTGTAACATACTTACGAACTTCCTTCTGCATGAGTTTGTTATGATGTAAAAATTGCTGCAAAAGTGATTTTAATATGTCCAAGTATTGGTTGTTATGAATTATGAAAAGTCCTGTTGATTTGGTAAGTTTTAAGAATCTAACCGCAAACTTTAATATGGCCATGCTTGCTTTGTGAAATTATGTGATGCTGTGGCACATATATAAAAATATTTTAAAATTTTTACCAGTGCCTCTCTCCGAAACATGACTTAAAACTATCCATATTGTTCAAACTTTATAAAAAAGTTAGTGGGCATGCTGAGAAAAATGCGCACAATACTTATTTTTGTCTGTAAACAAACATATAAATTAGCCTGTGGGATATGTTACTTCCTATTTCTGATCATTTAACTAGAGTATAATAAAATTATTTGAGCAAAAATTTAGTATAACATTGCTTGCATCAAAATACAATAATGGGGAATCTTTAGAACCTTTCATTTTCCTAAGGGAGGTGGAAATATATATGTTTGAGCTCAATTTGGCCTGAGACTGTTGCTATAGCTGTCCATATTTCACTTTTTTTTTATAAAAATTATTAAATAAATGATGTAGAGGAGTCGAGATTGTTTGCATAGCACAGTTGTATATATTTTATAAATTGATTAATATGGAAAGATCAACATCTGATAAAATGAACATAACTATTTTGGTTTCAATACTCTCATGCCATAGTCCAACTGTGAAGATTCTGGTGGCTTTTTTAAGTTAATGTCCAGCTGAAAGCTGACAAATGACTGAAAGCTTCCTGCAATAAATGCTTCCTTAACTGCTAACTAACCAACGACGACCACATTGTGACTGAAATTCTTAATTTCCACACGAAAGTGACAAACAAAGTTGTGAGTGTGACAAACCAACATATTGTTTGCTAATTTAGATCATTCAGATGCTTTCTAAATGCCATGTTTTGTACCACAAGATACAACAAAACCAGCAGTTACACGTACATGATATTCTTCTTTTCGTAAAGTGCCGAATTCTTTCTTTTACTGCAAAAGATATTCAACTATCTTCACTCCTATCAGCCGCCATTATTTAAATTTAAATATACGAGGTCTTTCCGAAAACTACGAAGGCGTTTCGTGTGCGTGGATGCCAAGTTCGCGCATGCTCCGTACAAAATGCCCAGCTGTTTTCCAGGGCTATTTTTGCCGAACGTCTTGCCGCAAAATGCCCTGGGAACGAATTCCATCGCTATATGGGCGCAATACTTTCACCGGACGTGAGTATCCGAGAAAATAATTTACACGTCTTCACTATAGTCTATATAAAGGTTTACAACAAATTCATCAACAATTTTATTGTTTGTTTTTTAGTGTTACCTGCATGCCACAATAACTGGTCCCTGACCATGATTCTTTCTAGACTGCTCGACCAATGACATCAGGGAGATGACGCCATCTGCTTTCGATGGCACTCTTCGCACTGGCCATTTCGTGTAGTGGAAAATATTCACAACACGTCTATCTGATAAGTCCTAAATTTACAAAATCATTACTTAATAGTTGTAAACAAAACGTTCTTGTACCTTGCCTCAGTCTGGTAAAATCGATTAAAGAGAAATCGATACACATGCTTTGGGTATAGTTCAATTCAATATATCTTTTAATTTGGCCTGTTGTATTTTCTCTTTTTTCGAGACCCAAAAGTAATAAATGTTTGTTCTTTTTTCGCGGTGTAATGCGCCACTATATCAGCGATGAATATTTTTAGCTGTCGTTGTTCCATAATTTTTACGACATTTGTTGAAATAGTGAGAAAAGCTGAGTTTATATTTATTTATAGCTACTGAACTTACCGGATAAGATGACAAGATAAATTTTCTCGCCCAGATACCATCGTCTTCAGTTTCTGAGTCCAACTGGACTGCCAAGCTGCCGTATTGTGCCGACTTTTCCATGGCTTCGGGCCAAAATTTCGGATATGACTGAAATTACCAAAAATACTTAGGGATGTTCTTTAGAGTGAAAAGTCTAAGTATAATTTATTCATTCAGACGATAAGCTGAAGTTAATTTAGTTTTGTACGATAAAATGATGTTATAAAAAAACCATATTCTTCTTACTCCATCGGACACGTATAGTATTGACCTTCGAAAATTTTGTGAGACGTAAAAAAATTCCTAGATCCGCCCCTGGACTTACTTTAACAGCGAGATCGAGTCCAAAAACTGCACGCTTGCAGGCTCATAACATCGAAGGACTTCCCAGTGAACTCTAATAAAACTGGAACGATAACTTGGCCGCCATCTTTGAAGCCAGCACTGATGGCCGCCATGAAGGCCAAGAGTTGAAATTACAGCACCAAAACAACGCCGGTTTTTATACACAAATCCTTCTCATCTGATCATGAATAAAAGCTTAAAACAAGCATTGACACTTAGATTTTACTAAAAAACAAGTTTTATGAACGTGAAAAGGTGCAAACCTATTTTTTTTGCGAGTTGAAGGCGAAGTTTTTTTTCGGCCCGTTCAAATTCTTTAAATATTTCAAGTACAAAGCTGGTACCTCGCCGGTTTTTACAGTAAGATGATGCGGATTACTTAGGTCTATCCAAAAAGGGTAAATTCGTTGTTTAAAGTTGAAGTGGTCAAATAAAAATTGCACTTTTATCGCAATTTTTTGCCAAAAAATACGATTTTTACGGAATTTTCACTCTCCCCAGTTCTTTTGAAGGCTTGATTTGCTCGCTCGGCTGCCGCCTTAATCAGCAAATTATATTCAAATCGGCTTCATCCAATGACTAGTCTTTATTGTTGAGTTATCGTTCCAGTCTTATTAGAGTTCACTGGGACTTCCAGGCATGCATGTCTAAAAACTTGTCTAAATTTCGCGTGTTCTTAATCTATCCAAACATAACTACCCTATTTCGTAGTCATTTAGCGGACAGAAATGGTGTTAAATATCCTGACAGACCAGGAAATATATCTGTACGAAATGTAATTGTGGTGTAAGGTTTATATTTCTATAAGTAAAAGTTTCACTTTTTGTAAACAGAACAAGAATAAAAATATTTGTTTTACAATCTTAGTAGCGCGAACGCAAATCTGCGTCAAGTGGTGGAGGGGGACTTTAATTACACAATACTTACCGTGCCATTTTTAACGTTGCTCAGCAATACAATCGTGGATGATCTATGACAATAGACCATTCGCCAAAAGTCATTGATTGTACTTGCCAGTGGACTTTGTGTGGCAATGAAATAATTCCGCCCAAGGTAACCCTGAAATCGTATGAAACACTTCTTGAGAGATTAGTTTGGCTTTGAGAAGAAAAAATTATTCGCAATGCATGCTCTATAATTGATGTATAATTTCAAGGTGACTACTGTTTTTCCTGTATTCCTATTGGTCAAAATTCACTGTTTCTGAAGTGATAGTCACTGTTCAGTGACCATATAGCTTTTTAGTCGCCTCAGGCTCTGTGATTTAAAGCTTTTTTTATAAGCTAGTAATCACCTCACCTTCGGCGAATAATTGTTAAATATAGCTAGTTATGGAACTACTTTAGTATAGTACTATATAGCTATATAAGATAACCAGTACGTACATTGACAAACACTGCGTTGATGTAATCTGAATCTTCTACCCCTTCTACATACTGAAGTGGAACACGGTTGTTTTCGGCTAAAACAGAAAAAAAACTTGCGAAAAAAGTTACAATACAATGTCGACAACGAGAACTTTATTTCTATAAGATATAAGTCACCATACATGACCTGACCAAAAAATATTTGTAAAAGCTTACCTGGGTATACATTCTTGTTGCGATTCTTTTTCAGATTTCCCTTAGCCAATGCTGTGGAGCATTCTTCTTTTGTAAGTTTTGGAGAAATCTCACCTAACCTCTGAACAAATTTATTAAATTAAGCTGCAGGTGATAAGAGAGGTATCCCAATAGCTTTAAAGGTCTTTTGGTTTACTGTAAAAAACGCTATAGGAAACACAAGGGCTCAAAAGAAATACTATACGAAAAACAAGGACTCTTAGTCGAAGCTGGATACAGCATGCGTGCATCCAAAATTGCAAACCTTGAACTTTTCTTGAAATCCAGTCATGCCACTGGTTCTAACATCAGAAAGATTTTTTACTTCTCTTCGGATTTTAAAAGAATCAACTTCGTTCATCCCACACAGAATGGTTTCCAGAATGGCTTCGTAGATGAACATATATTGTTCCTTAAAAAATAATCAACGTATACGTCAACTATTGACGAAAGTGTGCGAACACAAGAAGTCTAAACAGGACCGTGGCTAGATTGATCAATTAGGGGAGTGTATATTCATCCCCGAGCCGGTGCGAAGCACCGGGCGAGAGTACTAATTCCGCTCGGAGATTTTGATTACGCCCGGGAATGCAAATGCGAAATGAAAGTTGTCCGCCATTATGTCATGGACGTTGGGCGTTTTTGTAAGTTATGCGCATGCGTGAGTATAAGACGATTTAAAACTGGTAACTAGCAAACGTTTACAAACAAAACTTTTTTAAATAGTATTTTTTATTTAATTGGATGGTCTTAAAAATATACGAAAAATCGACTCGTAAAATTGATTAAAATATAATGTAAAAGATGCCTTTGGATAGAAAAATTTTCATTCAAAGGGATGGTAAAAAATCTACGATTTTAAAGCATTTTTAAAGCGTTTTTGAACAGGTAAATGGGTAGATTTTGTATTTTAAAGCATACAAGTATTTTGTAAGTATAATATGTGGATTGATCAACAAATGTATGACACCTCTTTGAATTTATTCGTTAATTTCGTTGAAATGATTTTGATTTGAAAAGTATTTATTTTTAAAGGTGAATTTGTTTAAAAAGTGATTGAAATTTCGCTAAAAATTGTAGTATTTAAAACTATTCGTAGCACAATTATGATTATAGTCGAATTTGATAGCTTGAGAGTCGACTTAATTAATTCAACTTGATAGAAATATAAGTTTATTGCTTCATGCATACAATGTATTTCTAGTATGTTGATATTTACATATCATTAGGGTGGTCCATGTCAATCAATCACGTGACCATTAAACATGGTTATTTCATTAACTTTTGTCTTTTGCTTTATTAATATCAGTATTGTTCGCCTAACTGTGGCATTTAAGAAATTTTCAACACAAATGTCCAACGATTTCCCATTAAATTAACGTTTACAGTATATTACACCCATTTGCAAAAACGTTGGCCGCAAATAGATAGATAGATGGATACTCGAAGTCTAATTAGAATTGCATATGATTACATTTGCATGGGATTTCAATCATATTATACAACATATGCAATTCTAATTAGATTTCGAGTATCTATCTATATATCTGTCTATCTGTGGCCAACGTTTTTGCAAACGGGTATATATATATATATATATATATATATATATATATATATATATATATATATATATATATATATATATATCCAAATAATTGACTGTAACAAAAAGATCACAGAACTTGACAATGGTTGGAGAGCGCTCAATACCATTACTGGCAGAGCGATAATATATATTTATTGAAAGACTAGCTTAGCTACTCGGAGTTTCACGCTATAAAGCGATCATCAGGCTAATGGCAGGTCTGGTTGCTATTCTCTATATTTACATCGTGATATAAGGTGTCGAATTACGTGTCTACATTTCGTAAAGAGTTCAGAGCGTTTGTTCAGCAGTGTTCAGGATATTAAATTAGCAATCCATGGCCAGAAATTGCGGACATCGAATATGCAGATTGCCGTAGCAAATTTGCATATCTGTTCAAATATTATTCGTTTGCAGAACTATAAATCATATTGCGCATTCTTAAATTTCGCAAAATTTAAGAAAATATTTGCATCTTTGCAATTTGCCCTGGTTGTTTCTTGTGATTCGTGTCATATTAAAGATCCTGAGGTAATATTTTGCTGGTAAAGGTTTATGTCGGCTCTGCATTTTCATTTTATTTCTACGCTATTACGGTTTTCGTTTTATATGGTATTCAACGTGATAGATGACCAAAACTTTGTTTTGAAAATGCAGGACGAATACTGATAAAAAATTTTGGAATGCTGCCTCAAAATATTAAGATTAACTTGCTCTGCAACGAGCAATTAAGGCAAATTATAATCGACCTACCTAAAGGTGTATTTTTAGCGTTTAATACTGTGTACATCACACTTTACTATAAGCTCACGAAGTTTTATTTTGACACCATATGCAAATTTAGGCGGAAGTAGAATGTTAATTATGTCCGAATTTTCTGGCCATGATCAGGATATCAAAATAATCAAGCACGCCAGACAATCACTATTATTCAACAACAACCAAACGTGGACAAAGTCGAATGCCGCAAACGCTTTTGATGTCACGATGGGAAGTTTTGATGGGGCCGAAATCTGCGAACTCGTCGGTCTATTCATCTTGAATAAACTTGAAGGGCAACTGGAGAACGTCGGACTGTACCGCGATGACGGCCTCGCCGTTATACGCACTACATCAGGCAGATTATGTGACAAAGCCAGAAAACAGTTGACTAAAACTTTCTCGAATTTCGGGCTGAAAATCACCGCCACGGCCAACTTGAAGCGGGTAAATTTTCTTGACGTCACACTTGACTTGGCTAACGGAACATACAAACCCTACAGAAAACCCAACGACGACCCACTATACATCAACCGCCTTTCCAATCACCCACCCGCTATCACACGACAACTTCCATCATCCATCAACAAGCGAATCAACAAATTATCATGCGACAAAACAACTTTTGACGCTGCGTCTCAATTGTACAACAACGCACTGAGACAAAGCAACTACGACGCAACACTTACGTACGAGCAACCAACCAACAACGTAGACATCGACAGCAGCAACACAACGCAAAAACGTAAACGGCATCGCCATATAATCTGGTATAACCCCCCTTATTCGAAAAACGTAAAAACGAACATCGGACAACAATTCCTACATCTGTTAGACAAACACTTCCCACCTTCCAATCAACTCCATAAAATTTTCAATCGACATAACGTACGAATCAGCTACGGCTGTCTTGACAACATGCGCTCATTCATAAACAAACACAACAAGAAAATACTGAACAAACACACAAAACAGACAAACGCAAACACAAACGACACAAGCAAACAACGACAATGCAACTGCAGACTACCGGAAAAATGCCCAGCTGAAGGTAAATGCCTCACATCAAACGTAGTCTACCAAGCCGAAGTGTCCACGCGCAACAACGATCCACCAGCCAGGTACATCGGAGTCACTGCGGACGTTTTCAAAACACGCTACCGAAATCACGCAAAATCTTTCGCGAATAAGAAGTATGCCAAGGAGACGGAACTGTCGAAACACATATGGAAGCTGAAGGAAGCTAAGAAAGATTTTTCGATTTCATGGTCCCTACTGAAAACTGTCCCAGCCTACAAAGCCGGTTCAAGAAGATGCAACCTCTGCCTTGAGGAGAAACTCCATATCATGAAAGACAAAACTAGAACACTGCTGAACAAACGCTCTGAACTCTTTACGAAATGTAGACACGTAATTCGACACCTTATATCACGATGTAAATATAGAGAATAGCAACCAGACCTGCCATTAGCCTGATGATCGCTTTATAGCGTGAAACTCCGAGTAGCTAAGCTAGTCTTTCAATAAATATATACATATATACATGTTGTGCACTTGTTAGGGTAAGCTCTTAAAGCGTAATCTTACCAATGTTTGTACCATCATCATTCTCTGCTTTCTCATTGCATAAACTTGTCCATAAACGTCAATAAAATCGATCATATCTTTTTCAAACTTCTCAAGGATCGTATCTATTGCAAGGAACACCCCAGTTCTACCAACACCAGCGCTAGAATTGAGAGCAGTATCAATAGTAAAAAAAACATGGCCAGAAATTGCGGACATGGGATATGCAGATTGCCGTAGCAAATTTGCATATCTGTTCAAATATTATTCGCTTGCAGAACTATAAGTTATATTGCGCATTCTTAAATTTCGCAAAATTTAAGAAAATCATTGCATCTTGCTATTTGCCCTGGTTGTTTCTTGTAATTCGTGTTATATTAAAGATCCTGAGGTAATATTTTGCTGGAAAAAGTTTTTTGTCGGGTCTGCATTTTTATTTTATTTCTACGCTATTACGGTTTTCGTTTTATATGGTATTCAACGTGATAAATGACCAAAACTTTGTTTTGAAAATGCAGGACGAATACTGATAAAACATTTTGAAATACTATATAAAAATATTATGAATAACTTGCTCTGCAACGAGCAATTAAGGCAAATTATAATCGACCTACCTAAAATAAGGTGTACTTTTAGCGTTTAGTACTGCGCACATTACAGTTTACTATAAACTCACGAAGCTTTATTTTGACACCATATGCAAATTTAGGCGGGAGTAGAATGTTAACTATGTCCGAATTTTCTGGCCATGTCTAGATCAAAATACTCATTACTTAGATTAACACAATTATCAACGCTTTTATGCATTTGGAGAGTGTCATGCATGTAACACACGTAGCTACTTTGAACGCCACCAACCTGCAGTGAACCACGCAAGGACCCGAATCTTCCAGGTGATAAGTTCTGAAAAGTCTTCTGAATGCAAGAAGTTGTGTTGGATATTTGGGAACGCCATGATCAGGCCAAGACAGAAAGTGAAAATGTCGCACTTCGCGTTCTTCGTCGTCCTATAAAAATTAAAGTTATGGCGGATGAGATTTCTTGACTATAATAGTTTAATATTAATCAATGGAAGACATCAAAGATGTGTGCGATAATTAAGAGACTATTTGACGTTTACCATGCAGCCTTCCTAACCATGTTTATTTTCGATTAACTATGAGAGAACACATTCACACATATGTTCAAAATACCTAATAACGATGCCATTGCTTATGAATTTTTTAAATAATATTAATTAAAACTCAACCCTCGCCTTCCTTCCTTCTGTCTACATCACAAAATAAAGGCTTTTTCTTTATTATATGCCGGGATATATACTCCATACATACTAACAGTAGCTTTTCTATAGAGGTATACATACAACCTGTTTTTTCATACCCTTTTTATCTGCAATGTACGCATGACGTAGTGGGAAAATTCCTCAGTTTTCAACAGAGTTACTTCGATATCTCCAAACATTACACTTCCTTTTCCAGGCCAATATTTCTCGCATTTGGGCTGAAATCATGTAATAAAATGTATAGCAACAGCCAAATGAATGCATTGTATTTGTTAAATAGACCGGGCATGAAAGCGCTTTGTCGCCGATTGCTGTTTTGAGGTATTTAAATAATAAGTCTTTATGAAACCAAACAAGCAGTCACATGCTATTGTCGGGATAACTACACCGCAGCTAGTTTAGTTAAATACCCTTTTCAATACCTCAAAGTCATCTCTCGCTTCGTTGAATCTTAGCTAAGTGGGATCATGTAAAACTGCCCTTATTGGGGTCCAAAATATAATTTGAGTTATATAAATAAAGCCATAGAAACAGGTTGTTGGTGAGCGGCTCCAGGCTTTTCAAAAGTTTCAGATTTTCAATGTTTCGCGACTCTTATGCATATTACACAGCCAGAAACAGCCAAAACTAAAATCTATAAACATGCAGCAGCATAAATATCACAAGCTGTCATATTAAATATAATTATATAGCCTTCAATATCATTATATAGCCACGCCCTAACTAAAGGCTATATAAATAAATTATAATTTAGAGATTTTGTCGAAATAACTTGATTAATTAAGAGAAAATTTTAAAAAAAAATTTTAACGAAAATGGCATTGTTTCCAAATTATTGTATTAACTACATGAACTTGGGGTTCAAAAAGCAATAAAATCTTTCCCTATAATTTTTTGGGAAAAATCGTGTAAAACACGCATTTTTGAGTCGAAAAATACAAAATCGCATTCTTTATTTTTTCAATCCGAAATAGGTTGAAATGGGGCACCATACAAACCTTGCCAAGTTCAAATATAGAGGTCACCATCACAATAGAATAAGTTCGTTGCTCCCAAATCATTCGCCACAGGTCACTGACAGTGCCTTTTTTAGGGCCTAAAATAAAAAAGATAAAGTAAAAAAGAAATCAAATATTTTCCTTCACACGCATTACCTGCATGGATGGAGAACATCAAATGTTTTTATCCATAAAACTAACCTTGGCAGGCGATGTATGAATTTATTTCAATTCCCTATACAAACATAAATTATGTGGAAATTTTTGACATGGTTTGATTCTATATCGCTATTTAATATACGTATATAGTTTAGTAACGAATTGCCTAGGACTGATTAGGAATGAATAAGTTCAGGAGGGTAATAACCGCAACGTTTTCTCGCTTTAGAAACATTCATAAATAGAAACATATTAGATATTTTATTCTGGTGTTCATATCAGTTTTTTTCAGTTAAATTCTTCAGTGTGACCTTGACAAATTAATGACAAGACATTATAGGTATAGCTAGTGTGCCCATGGCTTTAGAGCTTTATATAAATTGAAACTATACCGCCTTATATATATTGCAATATAATGATTAGTTGCTGAAATAACATAACTGGGGAACCTGTTAAAGGTAATATAGAAATAATTTCATAAAAGTACTGAGTTACTCTGAGCCCGTCTTAAATCGAAGACCGCAACTGCAATATTTAAGATAGGAGTAGCTTTAATTTCAAATTTTGTGTTGTGCCTTATATAATTCTATTATAGCAAGACAACCATCTTTGATTGCGAAATCCTTGCATTAAGAACTTTTATGGTAATTAATGTCCCGAATATCTGGTTATGATTAAAAAGAGAGGTTAAGATACCCTGGTTCCGGTGCACGGGTGCGGGTAGCTTTTTTTTTTTCAATTAATTTCCATCAAAAGTTTCTCAATATTTTCGAAGATTACCTCGAAAATTCTTTTCCAGTAGACTTAGCCTCTTAAAGCAAGCATGATTTGTGTCATGAAATGTGCAAACAACAAGAAACTCCAATGAAGAAAATACGGCTACCCGTACCCGTACACCTAAACCGGGTATCTTAACCTCTCTACAGTTTCTAGTTAGGAAGAATTTTTCATGCCCCTACAGGCCCCGATTTCTTAAATGAATGTGAATAACTTTAATCTGCCAACATACAATTTGCAATGAAAAATAACTTACATTAATATAACTGGCATTAATGTAGTCACTATCCTCATTTCCTGAAAGAATTACTCGAGAATGGTCATCTTAAAAACGAAAATATAATAAGAATATAGATAAGACTGTGCGCTGCTGATACTTAATATCCACACTTAATTCACAAAAACGATAAATCATAGCTCATTAATTTTAGTAATTCATTACATGTCACGATATCTTTATATCGGTTTTTCTCTTTGTTGAATGGCTTCTTAGCAACTTCAGAAGATGCTTTCATTACTTTAGGCAATGTCTGTAAAACAAAAGAACCTAACTGGAAAGGAAACTTTTTTTTAATCTGCTACGGCGGCTATTTCGTCTTCGAAATTGTATTATTTTCACCAATATTTCGAATAACCGAACAAGTAAGTGGTGTGTTAAGAAGAAAAAACTGACTCTATTCTTTACGAAATTAAATTTGAAGGCTAGGAATGCTATATTATTATAAATTTCTCTACACAGGAAAATTTGTAAGAAATGCATGCAACTTTATTTCTATGTGTTATATACTTACATCAAATTCTTTGTGAAATTCGTAATTTTTGTTTGTTTTGAGCATGTTTACATAGGATATGAATTCCGCAATCGGAACGGGAGAGATGCTCTTTTCACATTTCTCATCTGAAGTAAAAGAACTCGTCATTAAATTATGAATTTGAACGTGCATCAGCTATGTTGTCAAGTGAAGTGACGTTGCAACAAAATAAATTTCAAGGTATGTGAAGTGCATGTCGGAAAAGGGAAATTATGTTATAGATAAAACAAGCAGTGACGTAGCCAGGGTGATGATATAATTATGTACTGGTAAAACAGTCAATACCTGCGGAATGAACTCAAACCAGTTAAGTTTGCCTGGCTGGATTAAATCGTTATGTTAACTAACTACGTCACTGAGTAGTATGTCAGACAAATCAATCGTCAAGTGCTGTGGCATGCCAGAGAAAGGAACAGAAATTTTGATGAAATTAAAATATTTGAATTTTAAAACACCGTGGAAGTACAATAGCTTAAAAGTGGCGAAGAATGTAAGAATCACAACAGAATTGTCTCCTAGAGACCTATCTTCGAAAAATTCACCTGTGTCTTTTTCACAAATGCATTCATCTACGATTTCGTTCACAAGTTGATCATCCTCATCGGTAACACCGACATTGTTTTCAACTTCAAATGTCTTCATTTCATCAACATTTCCCAGTGAAGGCGTCTCTTTTACTCGTCGCTTTTGTGTTCTTCTAGAAGGAGAAGGAATGAAGCTTTACATCATGAAATAGAATAAATTACTGACTATTGCTGTGAAATTTGCAAAGTTGACGATGGATTAAAAAGGCATGAAATTTTCTTCCACCATTACTGGCGGGTTTTGCATAGTCGTAAGCACATTTTTGCCTTGCTCATGCAAGTTGGACACTAGTTCAATATAAAAACCGTTTCTATACCCGAATGAATTTCGTATTACCTTTTTCTGAAAAAGATAAATGCCAAGATCAAGATAACAGCGACGACAACTGCCGAGATTGACGCACCAACGATGGCACCAACACCTCCGCCTTCATTCTCGGCGTCAATACTACGCTCCTTCGTATCAACAATGTCACCACCATCGTTCTTACTTTCACCTTCACCGTCACCGACACCATCACCATCACCATCACCATCACCATCACCATCACCATCACCATCACCATCACCATCACCATCACCATCACCATCACCATCACCATCACCATCACCATCACCATCACCATCACCATCACCATCACCATCACCATCACCATCACCATCACCATCACCATCACCATCACCATCATTTCCATTTTGATCCTGATCACTATCACTGCTAACGTCTTTATTGGGGCAGCGCATACAAATTACGAAATATTTATAATTTGAATAAAAAGCACACAATAATACAAGTACAATTTCGCGCATGGTTTCTAAAATAATTAATTCCTTAAATAAAGTAGTGATATACCTAAAGGAATGTTAAAACTGTACATGGGAAAACACACAGCTTGCACTGCCGTGGTTATTAACAAATTGCAACGACCAGTTAAAGTACGACAAATGGTTCAACTTATGCCTGGTTTCCATTTAGTCGTGAGTGTCGTGAACATGTCAAGGTGGCTGATGTGATAGAATATTTCTATACGTGTGCAGTCAACAATGACAGATTTGAATACAGGAATGAAAACGAATTTACATCCCGACAATTTCTCATCGGCGAAAATGACATGTTTACGACAATTACGACTAAATGGAAACCAGGCTTTAATTGACACTAACGCTGTTCCTAGGATCCGCACAAACTTGTTCTGTCTAATTTTCATTATCAACATGGATCATTAGCAACATGGTTCATGGGCGGTTAAGAACAGTTATTTTAAAACAAATACTTTATAAATTTACAGTAAAAGTTATTAAGAATAATACAAGTTAATTTAGATTATAGATAAACATGCAAGTATGGCCTGCTTTCTTTAGAACATATTTTAAAAGTTAATTTGATATAATTTACTTTATAATAGCAGTTTTTGGTAAATGTTCACAACAAATGAATGGACCGTCGATTTTTGCATATGCATTTTCTCTATAATTATATATCTTATATGAATATAATCGTGCATGGACCATTCGCGTAACGAGTTGGTTAAATTAAGCGCGCGTTTTACGTGAATTTGAAAAATCGAATAATCGAGAGTGCGCTTCTTTGTGCTGTTTGCAATTTCTAATATTTAAAATACCTTTTACTTTGTTGAATGTAAAGGTCTCACTCCAGTATGACCAGAAACGATTCTATAGAATTATTAATTAAATTATAATTATATATATTATTACATTAACAAAATTATTTATTTTTTTCATTACACTGTTGAATTGTCAGTGACTTTATATTAAATTCATTATCAACTTTACTCTGGAATCGGGGTAGATTCAAATTGGGTAAGAGGGCCGTAGCTGCTTAACTGGGGAAGAAGGAATATTCATATTATTCATGTTCAAATAAATACAAAAATAATTCATTCGATCAGGCATAAGACGAACATTTGGATATTTGCCCCCATTCAATTAAGCTTATAGCTACGGCCCTGAGGCCACTAGTGAATTCATTCCCTCGTGAAGGCAATTAACTTGCGTATTTGCAACTAAACATGCAGCTGTATGTTGAGTCCCTCGATTTAGATAGAAGTTCACTCGAGGTATTTATTGACAACTTTCTGTTCTATCATTGGCAGAAAAAGTTTTCGTTCATACAGGACTAAACCGATACATTGTTCAATTTTGCCGATTACTTTGAGTTAAATTTCGGCATTATTGACACAGTCATAACATTTTTTGGTTATAATTACTACTCATTCGTATTCCAAATTCATTCTTTTTATAGGAGGACAAAATTAATGCCACGTGGCCAATTTGTGTTAGTGCTCTTTTTTTTAGTGATTTCGAATCACAACAATACCTTTTTTTGCTATTGCAAAAACATTAAACCATACTTGTGACGAAGTATTCTGGTATTCTGGGCTACTTACGTTTGACTCGTCTGTGTTCATTTGTGCACATCTATATGCTACACCTGGTGTTAGTTCACAAATATCAGGAACACTTTGTTGACTGATTTCAAACATTCGAAGTGTGATATTCTTAGTACCAACAACCTGAAACTCGCTTGCATTAAATTCTTTAGCAATAAAGGCGACATCTTCTCTGCGTGATGTTAGACGTTTGATATATTCAGGAGCGATAGGTTTAGTTGATTCCGATTGAAGCTGCAGTATTACTAAAGCGACAGTTCTAAAAAGAGAAATCCAACACCGCGGTACGCTTAAAAGGCGACTTTCTACCAGGCCGACGTTTTTCGCTTGATTTTCTCTTGAATTGTGAGAATTTTTCCGTAGCAGGTTTTCATTGGCCAGTCACGATTAAAAAAATAAAGCGAAAAGTTTTATTGCGTAGCAAGCATTGTGAGACGATTATCGGTATCATGTAAAATCGCTTTTTAATGATTTGTTGAAAGACGAAAAGTTTCTCTAAAAACATATAATTTTGCAGCTAGGGTAAGTATAGAAGTGCAATATTAATCGAAAAAAAGAACCTGAGGTTTACAAATAAATTTACTATAAAACTTACCTAATGTTGTATTTTCGCTTTTTTAGTGCTACTTTGTAACTGTTTTTCTCTTTCTTTATGAGCACTAGAGGTTCTGAAAACGACATAATGATTATTTTAAGGGTAATTGAAAAGAAGTAACGGGAAGGATATCTTCTTATGAGTCGTTCACCATGCGGAAACGTCACTCACTTTTGGCTATTTTCACTTCATTTGGGAGACAATTTTGTGCGGCATTGTCATCAACAAATTTTCATATCGTCTTGCGTAACGTTATCAGTGACACCCCTCATATCCTTTAAGACAATCTTACACTCCCCACCCACCCCTCCGAGCGTCATGCATTTTGCGAAGGGCGCTCATCATTAGACATCAATTATCTATAAACATGCGGAAACTATTGCATGTAGGACTAAAAGAAAGCATTTCCATGCACAGTTTATAGAGAATACAATAGGACTACTCAAGCAAATATTTGTCTCATGCATGTCTTATCATCATATTCACAGCCAGTCGATTGTGTTTTCCAGGCAATCTACCGCACAGGGTTGCATAGTGTAGTGACACTACTGCTCTCTCTTTATACTGTAGAATTTCTATAAGTATATAGACATTTGTATTCTGTTGATCGATACGCATATAGTGTCATTAATTTTTACGTTGCTGCTTACCCATATACGATGTCCATGATTTTGATGCCCAGTTACTTTTTCCGACATCAGTCTCAAGTTGTATTTCAAACTTATACTTTTCATCATATTCGACATCAACAATGGCTGAACTCTTTCCTTTGAGTACTATTAAACATTTACGCGATTTCCCAAATGCATTGCACTTCACATGGTATACTACATTTAGGTTGCCAAGGAACTCAGGCAGTAGTGACCAGGTTATGTTATACCTCTTTGGGCCAATGGATTTGATTCTTAGGTCAAAAGGAGCTAAATAATATCGATTAATAATATCAGTTTAATTGTCGAAACACGCCCAAATCAAGTATATATGTTTGATCGATGTGTGAAAATTCGCGAAAGATAAAATCGATCCCGAAAATTTCGAGTCAATGAAAAGCTCTACAAAGCGTGAGATGAATTAAAGGTATCTAATTTTTATGAAACCAAACAAGAACATGCTATAATCGGGATGAAAACACTGCCATCATGGGATCCATTTATAAGAATGGGCGTTTTCACACTAGAGAACGCATGATGCGTCTTCTCTGGTTATTCGTCTTCAGTATAAAGACGGACAACAGACGCATAATACGTCCAGCCGATTATTGTTCAGTGTTGGTCTTTGAGACGCATAACCAACTGTAGTTCGTCCAGACGGATAATGCGTCTGCCCGTGGGAAGACGACTAATAATTCTGGAAAATGAGACAGTGATAAAATAAACCAGATATTCTAATACATCCATTCGAGCCTGTTTCAATCGACTTATTCGTCTGATTATTTGTTGCACCTTTATACTAGAAAAAAATATTGACTCATTATGCGTCTCTAGTGTGAAAAAAGCCAATTACACTCATTTCAATACCTAAAAGTCATCTCGCGCTTCGTTAAGTCTCGACTTCGCGGGATCGCATAAACAGCACCTAATTTTAAACGAGGCCACTCAGCTATTTGCTGACTAGCCTCGTTTTCGCCTAATTTTTAACAAACATCTTCGTTCGCTTGAAATGATCTGTAACATTATGCCATATATTTTTATAAACTTGTATACTAGTTTAAGGAAAAAACCCGTTGCAAGTATACCTTGAGGTTTAGGGTAAGTGGTAACAATGTTGCTCCAGTCTGTCGAGTAGTTGCTCTGCATCTATGTTAATCATAGTTTTAAAATCATAATAATTATACTTTGAGGTCAAAGATATTTCTACAAAATAAAAAATAATATTATTATAGCTCAATACCTGAATTTCAAAAAATCTTAGAAAAACCACGTAACTCGCATTCGGTGTTAGTGGCTGATTGTGATATATTTCATTGTTGTATTTATACCGTTTGCCATCACCGATCACAAGTGTCAAAGGCAGAGTACTAGCGTTTAAATGAGCGGTAATGTACGGAACTTGTACGTTTGATTGATCATAAGGTTCCAAATTTTTAATTCCGTCGACCGGTTCTCGTTTCCCTTTGGCACTTCTTACGATAACGATTACTTCTCTAAAATTAAAAAGTAAAACAGATAAACTGTTGGTTAAAGAAATGTAAAATACTGCAGGAAGTATTGTAATTATTTAATAAATTAGTATTCAGGATCGTCGCTAGAAGCTTAAGTGGCAGGGTGCATATTAATATATTCGTCTTTTGCCTGACTAATTTCCTTTGTTAGCTATTGTTTCAACGGTTGTACGAAAATGAATAAGGGGCTGTTTACATGAGCCCGGTTACCCGAGATTCAACGAAGCGTGAAAGGACTTTGAGGTATTGAAATAAGTCTTTATGACACCAAACAAGCATATGCTATTGTTGTGGTGATTATACGACTACCAGAATCATGTTATCTGCTCATCTCAATACTTCAAAATCATCTCACGCTTCGTTGAATCTCGGGTAACCGGGCTCATGTAAACAGCCCTTAAATGAGTATACAGGGTGTCTCAAAAAAAACACAACCACTTAAATATGCAAGAACATTAATACAGCTCTAAAGCGCAATGGATAAGCACCTCTGGGAATTAAAATGGCTCTTGATTCTTCATTTAAAATGCTAAAAGTCATTTTAGCTGAACTATGGTGCAAACCCGAACAATATTAATATTCTTGCGTTTTTTTGAGACACCTTGTATAATTTTGGCCGGCAGTATAACTATAGCGCGACAATTAGGGGGGTGCACCGTTCTGATGCATTTATATCTATGCGTTTTTTTTTGAGACACCCTGTATAGCTGAATAAAAAACTGCAATAACAATAACAAAAGGTCGTAGGTTACTGGGAATTATTAGAGTGAGGGGCATAACTAGAGCGATAATTTGAATATTCATATTTTTAGTTGTGCCCGACGGATTTCTTTTTTAATTGCAAAAGCTTAAAATAGAAATCCGTCGCGCAGATCTACATATATGAATATCACCCCAGCCCACAATTATCGTTCTAGTCACATCACCGATTAGGGTTTCAGTTTTTTTTTTCAAACGTTAACCATGTATACCCCCCAATTTAGCTTCCAGCGACAACACTGTCAATAATAATTATTGTTAGCTCCACCAGTTGAGAAAACTACAATTCTGTGCATCACTCTCGGGCTTTTGTAGATGCAAACGCCTCAAGATTTGTAACTCTTTTTTATGGACGCACTATCGCAAATTGGCCATTCCTACTTGATATAATCCTCTTGCACGTCGATGGTCAATTTGATGCTTGTTGACGAATTGGCGACAGGGTTTACGGCATCTAAGAATGCAATTTCCGTTAATAACACCTTTTTTTCTACCGCCTGACAAAATTGAATTAAATAACAGGTTGATAATTGTTTACCTCCATTTGTCATTTTCTGGATTTCCTTACTTTTTTTTCCAAAACCAGCGATGGTTTTAGCTGCCACAGTAATATTGTATTTTGTAGCCGGTTTTAGACCAGTGATGGTATATGATTTCGCTTGCATGGTTTCGTTGCAACTTTCGTTACTTTCGTCTTTAGAGGTTAAATAGCAAATTTGATAACCAGTTAGTTCACCATTCCGTTCCTTTTCAGCCGGTGCTTTCCAAGAAAAACTTAATGAATTTTTGCTGCGGGATGTGAATGTGATTTCTAATGGTGGACCACTGGGAACTGTAATCAAGATTAATTGCTAAAATGAATGAGGTTTCAAATTAAGCAGGGGTGACATTGAGCGATGATGTATTTTAGCTGTTGTTATTGCTATAGAAATGCACAATAATTGTAAACCAGTGATTAGATTTTCAGGTTGAACTCCATAAACACTGAACATAAATCATTCTTCCACTGTCACTCTGCCACTTTCACTCAACCATTGCCATTGCCACTGCATCACCGATGGATGGTTGTCCAATACTGTTGCAAGCATACGGGTCGTTCGTTTCGTAAAATTTTTTATACGGATGGTAAAATGGTTTAGGCATTTCTATTCGTAAGAAGTAAACAACCATTCGCACCATTGGTATCGAATAGACTCTTAGTTTACGATCCGTAAATAGACTATGTCGATTCGTAAACGCATTTTGCCGACTAGAACATGAGGCATGGAAACTAGCGTGTGTCTTTTACGATCCGTAAACAGATTTTGTCCATTGGTAAAAAGGAGATGTGCCAAGCTACAGACCCCTCTAAAGCTTGTCGATCCGTACCATTGGTATCGAATGGACTGTTCGTTTACGATCCGTAAACAAAATGTGTCGATTCGTAAATATTGGGAAGATGTGTCTGGAATAGGCATCTGAAAAGCTTGTCGATCCGTACCATTGGTGTCGAATGGACTGCTCGTTTACGATCCGTAAACAGACTGTGTCGATTCGTAAATTATTAGGAAGATGTGTCTAGGATAGAGCTCTGAAAAGCTTGTCGATTCGTACCATTGGTGTCGAATGGACTGTTAGTATACGATCCGTAAACAGATCAGTTTGTCCATTGGTAAAAAGCACAAGATGGGCTAAGCTATACAGGTCGCTCTAAAGCTTGTCGATCCGTACCATTGGTATCGAATGGACTGTTTGTTTACGATCCGTAAACAAACTGTGTCGATTCGTAAATTGGGCCAGATGTGTCTGGGATAGGCATCTGAAAAGCTTGTCGATCCGTACCATTGGTGTCGAATGGACAGTTAGTTTACGATCCGTAAACAAACTGTGTCGATTCGTAAATTGGGCATGATGTGTCTAGGACAAGGCTCTGAAAAGCTTGTCGATCCGTACCATTGGTATCGAATGGACTGTTCGTTTACGATTCGTAAACAAACTGTGTCGATTCGTAAATTGGGCCAGATGTGTCTGGGATAGGCATCTGAAAAGCTTGTCGATCCGTACCATTGGTATCGAATGGACTGTTCGTTTACGATTCGTAAACAAACTGTGTCGATTCGTAAATTGGGCATGATGTGTCTAGGACAAGGCCCTCTAAAGCTTGTCGATCCGTACCATTGGTGTCGAATGGACAGTTAGTTTACGATCCGTAAACAAACTGTGTCGATTCGTAAATTGGGCATGATGTGTCTGGGATAGGCATCTGAAAAACTTGTCGATCCGTACCATTGGTGTCGAATGGACAGTTAGTTTACGATCCGTAAACAAACTGCGTCGATTCGTAAATTGGGCATGATGTGTCTAGGACAAGGCTCTCAAAAGCTTGTCGATCCGTACCATTGGTATCGAATGGACTGTTCGTTTACGATCCGTAAACAAACTGTGTCGATTCGTAAATTGGGCCAGATGTGTCTGGGATAGGCATCTGAAAAGCTTGTCGATCCGTACCATTGGTGTCGAATGGACAGTTAGTTTACGATCCGTAAACAGATCAGTTTGTCCATTGGTAAAAAGCACAAGATGGGCCAAGCTATACAGCTAGCTAGTCGCTCTAAAGCTTGTCGATCCGTACCATTGGTATGAATGGACTGTTCGTTTAAGATCCGTAAAAAGAGTGTGTCGATTCGTAAATATAGGGAAGATGTGTCTAGGATAGGCCTCTGAAAAGCTTGTCGATCCGTACCATTGGTATCGAATGGACTGTTCGTTTACGATCCGTAAACAAATTTTGTCCATTTGTAAATAAAGTAATTTAACACCATGCGAGTGATGCGACTAAGGTTTGTCCCCGAAAGGGCGTCGATCGAAAACAATTTGTGATAAAGATACGTTTAATCATGCCCAATTTACGAATCGACACAGTTAGTTTCGGTAGTTTACGATCCGTAAACAAACTGTGTCGATTCGTAAATTGGGCATGATGTGTCTGGGATAGGCATCTGAAAAACTTGTCGATCCGTACCATTGGTGTCGAATGGACAGTTAGTTTACGATCCGTAAACAAACTGTGTCGATTCGTAAATTGGGCATGATGTGTCTAGGACAAGGCTCTCAAAAGCTTGTCGATCCGTACCATTGGTATGAATGGACTGTTCGTTTAAGATCCGTAAACAAACTGTGTCGATTCGTAAATATAGGGAAGATGTGTCTAGGATAGGCCTCTGAAAAGCTTGTCGATCCGTACCATTGGTATCGAATGGACTGTTCGTTTACGATCCGTAAACAAATTTTGTCCATTTGTAAATAAAGTAATTTAACACCATGCGAGTGATGCGACTAAGGTTTGTCCCCGAAAGGGCGTCGATCGAAAACAATTTGTGATAAAGATACGTTTAAATTAACGCTGTTCCTTTTCAATAAGGGCTGCCCTCCTTATGTCATGGTCGAATGGATTGTTTCGTCGCTATAGTAGCTACATATAACAAGTCTATTTTAATATCGTAGCTAGAGATTTGCCAGGCGGAAAACGACTTCTTATGATAAATATAAGAGCCCAACATAATTATAAAATTATGAAAGCCATCAAAACAATTCAGAGTTTAAGAAAATACATTTCTAACGTTTTGTCTTTAACTTAAAGACATCTCTATTTTATTAATAGACATATCTTGTGAAGTTGTGTGCTATATATATAATGCATTGACATTTTGCGGATTTTAATAACAACGCATGTTATATAACTTATATTGCTCGTATTTTTCTTGAGAACGAAGGAATATCATATATAATTAGACTATTGTATTGATAGGAATATCTTGGGTACCATAATATTATATTGAGATGATGTCTAGCGGGGTTTTTTTGGCAATGCGTGCTTTGATTTCATACTCCAAGGGAATCTATGTCTATGCGTATAGCGGTTGGTAAATGAAAGTTTTCCATGCACTATTTAATCCTTGCTGGTTTTTATTTGAGGACGAGGAATGTTAGCTACATATAAATATTAACACTGATATTCAGGCAAATACAGGCAGTTATCTTGAGTGCTGCATGCATGTATTTAGTAAAGTAAAGCTTTGTGATGTATGACGCAGTTACTGCATGCAGGGGAACATTGCATGCATGCAGGTTTTATCGAGAATGCTTGTGTTTGGTCGCTTTTATCGAGAATGCGCGTATATCGCTCGTTTTTGTCTTGAGAACGAGGAATGCTGCATATACCTATATAGTGTTCTATTTTACTGATAGATATGCATATCTTGTGCGCTATATATATTGCATTGATATATCTTGCGGCTTTTAATAACAACATGTTATATTGCTCGTATTTTTCTTGAGAACGAGGAATATTATATATATCAGTAAATAGTCTATTTAATTGATAAGGCATATCTTGGGTAAAATATATTGAAACGATATCTAGCGAGTTATTTTAAAAACTCGTGTATTGGTATCGTCCTCAAAAGGGATCTAAGCGTATAGCGGAAACGGTGTTATTTACGATTGGTAAATGCACGTTTTCCATTCGTACGGTTGGTACGGATGGTACGAATCGACAGTCGTTTCGTGTATGGGGATATCGTACTCCACAGGGGGTTAAACGTATAGCGGAAACGGTGCTGTGATGAATTTTTTACGATTGGTATATGAACGTTTTTCGTTCGTACGGTTGGTACGGATTGAACGAATCGACAGTCGTTTCGTGTATGAGGATATCGTACTCCACAGGGGTTTAGACGTATAGCGGAAACGATGCTGTGATGAATTTTTTACGATTGGTATATGAACGTTTTTCGTTCGTACGGTTGGTACGGATTGAACGAATCGACAGTCGTTTCGTGCGTGTATGCGGATATCGTACTCCAAAGGAGCGCAATCGTTAATAAATTTACAAATGGTAACTGGGTTTTTTCCATTCGTACGGTTCGTACGTCAGTCGGGATTCAGTCCGTTTGTATGTCCCGTTATACCATCAGTATCGATCCGTGAAAAGTGTCACAAAACGAAAATGTAGTTTACGAATGGTGAAAAAGGTTGTCGATCCGTATGCATGCGACAGTATTGGACATGTATGCACCGCTCGCTGCAACGGCAACGGCAACGGCAACGCCACGGCCACTACTAGAGAGCTTCAGATTTGACTACGGTTCTCGCTACTGCATGCTACGAGATTTGAAACATTGCGGTGATATTGGTGATACTGCATACTGACGCCAGAGACTCGTAGGCGTCGCTCGTCTGAGAACGGCCTTTTTAAGAAAACTTCGTAGTCCTAGATCACACGGTGATTTAAAAACCATTAAAAGTTGACATTTTCTTATTTTTTTCCAGAAAATAATTTGAGAGAGCGGTTTTTCATGACCTTGGCTTTGATTATGTCTATTTTTCGAAATAGTAGGCGAAAAATTTCCGAAATAATTGACAGGATAAACATGCATTTATTATTGTGTTTGCCGTAAATACTAATTTAGGAACAAAAATATTTCTCAGCAATTTTGTTTGTCGAAGCAAGGATAATTTCAATTTAATATTTATTAATATTATTTATTTAACATGGCGTCAAACTGAAGAGGCTGAGAATCAGCGAAATATATATTTTTTGCCACGGTTTTAAGCTTTAGTTTTTTGAATTTATTTTAACAGTTTTAATAATTAGGGTCTAGGCTTTATCAAATGTGTTGAAAGAGAAACTTATGGACGATATGTCAAATTCAAACTGCCTGGAACAAAAATAGCGCGGAGATTAAAAGTTGTCGACAAATAAAACAAAAGTTTTCACACACTAGAAAAGCGCCAAAAAATGAGGCCGGCGACAACTATGAGTTGAATGTCGATAACTACGCAGTTCCCCTTTCCAAAAAGGGATAGTGCTTATAGTTGTCGACAATTAATAATTTAGAGTTTAGTTGCCGACAACTTGCGCGACAGACTACGTTTTTTAGTTGTCAATGACTTTTAGTTGTTGATCACAAATAGTTGTCGAAAACTACGTAAATCCCTATAGTTTGTGGAGGCCCTTAAGCTCTCTACTATTGCTAGTGCCACTCTAACTGGCACTTCTACTGCAAATCGCACTCGTACTCCTGCTGTACTCGTACTCCTGCTCCTGCTGTTGTCTTTTGCTTTTACTACCACTGCAACTGCAACTGCAACTGCAACTGCAACTGCAAATGCAACTGCAAATGCAACTGCAACTGCAACTGCAACTGCAACTGCAACTGCAATGCAATGCTACTGCTATTGCATACTGCTTCTGCTACTGCTACTGCTACTGCTACTGCTACTGCTACTGCTACTGGTACTACTGCTACTGCTACTGCTACTGCTGCTACTGCTACTACTAGCTACTGCTACTACTACTGCTACTACTGCTACTACTGCTACTACTGCTACTACTGCTACTACTGCTACTGCTACTGCTACTGCTGCTACTGCTGCTACTGCTACTGCTACTGCTACTGCTACTGCTACTGCTACTGCTACTACTACTGCTACTACTACTGCTACTACTACTGCTACTGCTACTGCTACTGCTACTGCTACTGCTACTGCTACTGCTACTGCTACTGCTACTGCTACTGCTACTGCTACTGCTACTGCTACTGCTACTGCTACTGCTACTGCTACTGCTACTGCTACTGCTACTGCTACTGCTACTGCTACTGCTACTGCTACTGCTACTGCTACTGCTACTGCTACTGCTACTGCTACTGCTACTGCTACTGCTACTGCTACTGCTACTGCTACTGCTACTGCGCTACTGCTACTGCTACACTGCTACTGCTACTGCTACTGCTACTGCTACTGCTACTGCTACTGCTACTGCTACTGCTACTGCTACTGCTACTGCTATTGCTACTGCTACTGCTACTGCTGCTGCTACTGCTACTGCTACTGCTACTGTTACTGCTACTGCTACTGCTACTGCTACTGCTACTGCTACTGATGTTGCTACGACCAATGCTATTGTCCACAGCTGCCACTCACATAGCGATCGGCACTGCTATTAAAGTGCTTTAGATTGAACACAGCTGTTCGGCGCAACGGCGCTACGAAGTTCGTCATATTGACGTGACATTCGTGGTACGTCGCTCTGACCATATATGGATTCCATATGTCGGATCGCCGCCGTCGCTTATCTAACAGCGCATAAAAAAAAAACTCCGTATTCCTAACTACGTTATTTAAAAAGCAATAAAATTTATTATGTTCTAATTTTTTTTGAAAAAAAAACATTTGAGGTCATTGTTTTCCATGACCGTAGCTCTGATTATGTGTATTCTCGAAATAGTAATCGTAATATTTCCGAAATATTCGACAGAATAAATTATTGTGTTCGCTGAAGTTTATCGGGCCGGCACGAGGTGCCGTATGGATATAAAACGTATGCATATAAAAATATAACGTTTGTTTCGCGCTGCAGTGATGGATCTCGTAGCCATAGCGGGAGCCGTAGTCATATCTAAACGACTCAATTGTTACTGTCACTACGCCACTCGCTCTTGCCAACAAACTCGTACTCAAAAACCGGCGACTACGAGTTTTTGCTCATGGCTAAAGCAAACAACGCGCGAGAATGACGTAGTCGTTGCTAAAACTCTCTACTGCTACAAGCCACTGCCACTCCACCAGAGAGCTTTAGGTTTAAGTAAGGCCAAAGACTGAGTGAATAATAGATACAGAGCTATAACTAAGTGGCGTATAGTAATTAAAAAAGGCGTTCTTTTGTACCTTTTATTTTAGTAGGAGTGAGCAAATGATCAACTGCGTATGCCCGTGTCTAAAATGTTTAATGCCTTCGATTTCTTGGTAACGTCCGCTCAAATTCACAATTATTCCATTGATTGAAGATCTGATCAAACATATTTGATTGACTGACGCTCTTATTGACTGAATTGTTTATACTTTCAATTTCAGGTATTTGCTGAGAATGCGCACTAAAAAAGTGGGTACACTAGTTCCAGCTCCGAATCTATATATAATTTCCTGAATATTATTTTTTAAACTGCTATTGCTATTGCTATATAGATGCACACTTGTGACACAATGATTAGATTAGAGTACTTCCTTACCTGCCTGGTGGTGAAGGCATACGGTTTGCTGATCCTTTTAGAGGATCCGTCTTTGGTTATGATTTCACCAGTATAGTTTCTGTGAGGTGTTAGGTTGGAAATTTTAAGACTGTAAGTTTGACGTCGAGAAAAAATATGACTTTTGCCATTAAGATGTATGATAAGATTTGTTATATAACTAGATTTTCTCACGGACGTTTCTATATTCAAAGTAAAGTTTGCTGAGTAACTATCTGGTTCGATTTTAACGTCTTTTGCAGGAGCTGGTCTTTGGACTACATGGGAAAGAAATTGACAAACAATTACATAATGAATGCGATATTCTTGTATTACCATAACAAAGTACAATTACACAGTCACTAATATGCTTTTGAAGTAAAAGAACAAATGTTAAGGGGTTCAGACACTGAACTATAGTCACGAGAAGAACTGAGTGTGCTACCTATTTGATTGTAGGCGCTGGATGTCCGTACTATTGTTGACGTCATGTACTTTCATTCGTAATATTATTGGGCGCTCGTAAGTTCGAGTGACACGAAAACGTAAATAACGATTATTACGCGTCTAACAAATTTAAAAGCGTTTTGATATAAAAAATATAAAATTGAGATTTATTCCCAAAAGTGTTTATTTTAGGATTTTTGTTTTAGATAGGAAATCTGTGATAGCAGTTTGTTTTCTGGACTATGAGCACGATACGAGCACAAGATTCGCCATTTTTGCGCCATACACGATGCTTTTTCCACTCATCATACGAAATTTGGCTTTTGGATACGAAATTAATCGTAAAATAACTCAAAAGCTCGACGCTACTTCTTTTTGCCGTAGACAGTCGGGCATATCGTCGATGGTCGGGCATATAATATCTCTTTGATTTCCGCCTATTTAAATGACCAATAATATACCGTAAACTAGTGGCCTCTCCATCGATGCATATAGCAGTCCAGTGGTCAAGGGATTTGTTCTTGTACGGGATTCTCAGATTCGAATACTTAATCCTGGTACCATTTTTATTTCCAATTGAAGAAGTGACAATAACTTTAGGTTAGTACTTTCGTTATTTGAGAGTTTGGTTTATTTTCTGTGTGCTTATCGTTAATAAGGGTGTGAGTGTAACGGCCGCAGCGCAAGCTGTTCGAAACGACGACGTTTTGTCTACGTCACGACGCGTTTTAGAGTTTGAAGAAACAACTCAGGGATATATTTTACAAGCAACAATTTATTAGCCTTGACCAAGTAAGAACCTTACTCCTCGAGAATAATTACAGTTGTCGATTATAGTTGTCGTAAAATAACAGTCCCGCTTTGTCGAGGCGAACGATGCACAAACCGTGATGTTCGAACAGATGGATGAGTTACGAAAACTTGTTCGAAACGTTTATAACAAGTTTTCTCGCGAATACACATAACCAACTGAGCGAAAAACAAGATTGTGCAAACCTTTACCTGTCCCAAATCGGAACTAGTTACCGCGTCATAACTAACAACTAATTAACCAAAAAGTTCCTGCTATTGTTCAATCGAGCTAAAAGCCGCTACTGTGAGCGTTTGGTGGATGGACGTCAAAGATATGCCCGACCATATGCCCGATGTACCTGTCTTCGGAAGAAATATATCTCGACGACTACGAGTTTTTGCTGATGGCGCGTAAGCAAACAACATGCGAGATGGACGAACTTGTGCTTACAGTCTTACTCGTAGTCACTGCTAAAGCTCCCTCATATGCATGCAACTGTTTATCACCACAAATAGTGTCACAATTAAGAAAAAAAACAAAAAGATGATCACAAAACGATGCAGATACATTTTTGCCTCATGCGCTCAGTCCATTTGGTATACGTCTGTGCATGCATGGGTACAGAGGATACAGTATAATGTATGGTGCACAGTGCAGTGAAGCAGGTTTAAATTCTCTAATCCTAAATATAGTTTTTTTCCTACGAAATGCTGCTTCCGGAATATGAACCCACCTTCTCCACAGAGTTCAATTCTTAGACAAAAAATTATTTTCGTCTGATTGGATCTTTAAATATCTCACGTTATAAATATCAGTGTTTCTACAGATGCTTGGTAGCCGTTTTTGTTTCCATTCATCTAAATATAAATTAGCGTAATCCAATAAAAATAGACTTTATACTGCTTAGACTATATAAGGCTTTCTAACTTGACCATTAATTGAAAGTATAATAAAAAGGTAATAAAAATTTTTCAGGGGGAAAAAAGCATAAATGAAAGATTCAAGTCCAAAGTTAGTGTTAAGTTTATGTTTTTTTTTTCAATAAGTTTCCGGAGCTCGATTTTTCTCCCAAGCCCTAATTTGAATTACTGCTAGTATACTGTTACAAATACCTGCAGTGTATTTTATCTGTAAAGTTTTGAGCGATGTCATGAGTTATGATATTTTATATCTACCGATCCACCCTTCTGCTGACTTTTATCACCCATTGTTACCACTTGCGTTATGTGATATTCTCTCTTCAGAGAAATCAAAAAGAAACGCGTCGTTTCCATCATCGCTGCACCAACCCTTACCAGAAAATCTTGCTTCGCTATAATCAATTCTATTAGAGTATTTCCCAGAAAATACAGAGTTGACAGAATGGTTTGGATTATTGCAGATTTATCGCACATTTTACCTACAAAAGAGGTATATGAGTAACTGCGACACCGATACCCCTATATGGATGAACATTACAACTTCACCGCACATTACTACTCACATTGAACCTGCGGGATCTTGACTTGTTCAGTGGGATAAGATTGAAGTAGCTGGACACAGCAAGATGTACCATTTGAAGTTGTATTATAACATATTATGTTACCAGACGCGAACTGAAATTTATTATGGTCAACAAGAGGCTTAACAATTTTTATCGGACGGGTCTGGGTAAATCCTAAAAACTGACACAGCATTCTTGGCGTCTTCGGTTCCAATTATCTCCTCAACATATCTCCAAGTTGTGTTATCCTTTATTTGGAGAAAACCGTGGTATGGGAATTTTCTAACCTTATTTTTAGCTCTAAAAAGGAGAGTTAAAGTACATTGCTAAATATATGCTCGCATAATGAATAAAAGACCTGGTTAAGCTATAATTAGTCAATTCAAAACGTGGAATGATATTGCCCTATCAGTGGCGTCGCCAGTATCGATAAGTGGGGTGGACATATTCAATATTCATGTCACAGACCGTTAAAACAATCAATTTGAAAAGAAATGAAATAGTAAAGACGAATATATGAATATGTCCACCCCACCACTTATCGATACTGGCGACGCCACTGATAGGGCAATATCATTCCACGTTTTGAATTGACTAATTATAGCTTAACCAGGTCTTTTATCATTATGCGAGCATATATCTTAGCAATGTACTTTAACTCTCCTTTTTAGAGCTAAAAATAAGGTTAGAAAAATTCCCATACCACGGTTTTCTCCAAATAAAGGATAACACAACTTGGAGATATGTTGAGGAGAATAATTGGAACCGAAGACGCCAAAGAATGCTGTGTCAGTTTTTAGGATTTACCCAGACCCGTCCGATAAAAATTGTTAAGCCTCTTGTTGACCATAATAAATTTCAGTTCGCGTCTGGTAACATAATATGTTATAATACAACTTCAAATGGTACATCTTGCTGTGTCCAGCTACTTCAATCTTATCCCACTGAACAAGTCAAGATCCCGCAGGTTCAATGTGAGTAGTAATGTGCGGGTGAAGTTGTAATGTTCATCCATATAGGGGTATCGGGTGTCGCAGTTACTCATATACCTCTTTTGTAGGTAAAATGTGCGATAAATCTGCAATAATCCAAAACCATTCTGTCAACTCTGTATTTTCTGGGAAATACTCTAATAGAATTGATTATAGCGAAGCAAGATTTTCTGGTAAGGGTTGGTGCAGCGATGATGGAAACGACGCGTTTCTTTTGATTTCTCTGAAGAGAGAATATCACATAACGCAAGTGGTAACAATGGGTGATAAAAGTCAGCAGAAAGGGTGGATCGGTAGATATAAAATATCATATACTCATGACATCGCTCAAAACTTTACAGATAAAAATACACTGCAGGTATTTGTAACAGTATACTAGCAGTAATTCAAATTAGGGCTTGGGAGAAAAATCGAGCTCCGGAAACTTATTGAAAAAAAAAACATAAACTTAACACTAACTTTGGACTTGAATCTTTCATTTATGCTTTTTTCCCCCTGAAAAATTTTTATTACCTTTTTATTATACTTTCAATTTAATGGTCAAGTTAGAAAGCCTTATATAGTCTAAGCAGTATAAAGTCTATTTTTATTGGATTACGCTAATTTATATTTAGATGAATGGAAACAAAAACGGCTACCAAGCATCTGTAGAAAACACTGATATTTATAACGTGAGATATTTAAAGATCCAATCAGACGAAAATAAAGTTTTTTGTCTAAGAATTGAACTCTGTGGAGAAGGTGGGTTCATATTCCGGAAGCAGCATTTCGTAGGAAAAAACTATATTTAGGATTAGAGAATTTAAACCTGCTTCACTGCACTGTGCACCATACATTATACTGTATCCTCTGTACCCATGCATGCACAGACGTATACCAAATGGACTGAGCGCATGAGGCAAAAATGTATCTGCATCGTTTTGTGATCATCTTTTTGTTTTTTTCTTAATTGTGACACTATTTGTGGTGATAAACAGTTGCATGCATATGAGGGAGCTTTAGCAGTGACTACGAGTAAGACTGTAAGCACAAGTTCGTCCATCTCGCATGTTGTTTGCTTACGCGCCATCAGCAAAAACTCGTAGTCGTCGAGATATATTTCTTCCGAAGACAGGTACATCGGGCATATGGTCGGGCATATCTTTGACGTCCATCCACCAAACGCTCACAGTAGCGGCTTTTAGCTCGATTGAACAATAGCAGGAACTTTTTGGTTAATTAGTTGTTAGTTATGACGCGGTAACTAGTTCCGATTTGGGACAGGTAAAGGTTTGCACAATCTTGTTTTTCGCTCAGTTGGTTATGTGTATTCGTCGAGAAAACTTGTTATAAACGTTTCGAACAAGTTTTCGTAACTCATCCATCTGTTCGAACATCACGGTTTGTGCATCGTTCGCCTCGACAAAGCGGGACTGTTATTTTACGACAACTATAATCGACAACTGTAATTATTCTCGAGGAGTAAGGTTCTTACTTGGTCAAGGCTAATAAATTGTTGCTTGTAAAATATATCCCTGAGTTTGTTTCTTCAAACTCTAAAACGCGTCGTGACGTAGACAAAACGTCGTCGTTTCGAACAGCTTGCGCTGCGGCCGTTACACTCACACCCTTATTAACGATAAGCACACAGAAAATAAACCAAACTCTCAAATAACGAAAGTACTAACCTAAAGTTATTGTCACTTCTTCAATTTGGAAATAAAATGGTACCAGGATTAAGTATTCGAATCTGAGAATCCCGTACAAGAACAAATCCCTTGACCACTGGACTGCTATATGCATCGATGGAGAGGCCACTAGTTTACGGTATATTATTGGTCATTTAAATAGGCGGAAATCAAAGAATATATATGCCCGACCATCGACGATATGCCCGACTGTCTACGGCAAAAAAAGTAGCGTCGTCGAGCTTTTGAGTTATTTTTACGATTAATTTCGTATCCAAAAGCCAAATTTCGTATGATGAGGTAGGAAAAAGCATCGTGTATGGCGCAAAAATGGCGAATCTTGTGCTCGTATCGTGCTCATAGTCCAGAAAACAAACTGCTATCACAGATTTCCTATCTAAAACAAAAATCCTAAAATAAACACTTTTGGGAATAAATCTCAATTTTAATTATTTTTATATCAAAACGCTTTTAAATTTGTTAGACGCGTAATAATCGTTATTTACGTTTTCGTGTCACTCGAACTTACGAGCGCCCAATAATATTACGAATGAAAGTACATGACGTCAACAATAGTACGGACATCCAGCGCCTACAATCAAATAGGTAGCACACTCAGTTCTTCTCGTGACTATAGTTCAGTGTCTGAACCCCTTAACATTTGTTCTTTTACTTCAAAAGCATATTAGTGACTGTGTAATTGTACTTTGTTATGGTAATACAAGAATATCGCATTCATTATGTAATTGTTTGTCAATTTCTTTCCCATGTAGTCCAAAGACCAGCTCCTGCAAAAGACGTTAAAATCGAACCAGATAGTTACTCAGCAAACTTTACTTTGAATATAGAAACGTCCGTGAGAAAATCTAGTTATATAACAAATCTTATCATACATCTTAATGGCAAAAGTCATATTTTTTCTCGACGTCAAACTTACAGTCTTAAAATTTCCAACCTAACACCTCACAGAAACTATACTGGTGAAATCATAACCAAAGACGGATCCTCTAAAAGGATCAGCAAACCGTATGCCTTCACCACCAAGGCTGCAGGTAAGGAAGTACTCTAATCTAATCATTGTGTCACAAGTGTGCATCTATATAGCAATAGCAATAGCAACAGTTAAAAAATAATATTCAGGAAATTATATATAGATTCGGAGCTGGAACTAGTGTACCCACTTTTTTAGTGCGCATTCTCAGCAAATACCTGAAATTGAAAGTATAAACAATTCAGTCAATAAGAGCGTCAGTCAATCAAATATGTTTGATCAGATCTTCAATCAATGGAATAATTGTTAATTTGAGCGGACGTTACCAAGAAATCGAAGGCATTAAACATTTTAGACACGGGCATACGCAGTTGATCATTTTGCTCACTCCTACTAAAATAAAAGGTACAAAAGAACGCCTTTTTTAATTACTATACGCCACTTAGTTATAGCTCTGTATCTATTATTCACTCAGTCTTTGGCCTTACTTAAACCTAAAGCTCTCTGGTGGCAGTGGCAGTGGCTGTAGCAGTAGAGAGTTTTAGCAACGACTACGTCATTCTCGCGCGTTGTTTGCTTTAGCCATGAGCAAAAACTCGTAGTCGCCGGGTTTTTGAGTACGAGTTTGTTGGCAAATTTCGAGGCAGTGGTAGTGACAGTAACAATTGAGTCGTTTAGATATGACTACGGCTCCCGCTATGGCTACGAGATCCATCACTGCAGCGCGAAACAAACGTTATATTTTTTATATGCATACGTTTTATATCCATACGGCACCTCGTGCCGGCCCGATAAACTTCAGCGAACACAATAATTTATTCTGTCGAATATTTCGGAAATATTTACGATTACTATTTCGAGAATACACATAATCAGAGCTACGGTCATGGAAAACAATGACCTCAAATGTTTTTTTTCAAAAAAAATTAGAACATAATAAATTTTATTGCTTTTTAAATAACGTAGTTAGGAATACGGAGTTTTTTTTTATGCCGCTGTTAGATAAGCGACGGCGACGAATCCACATATGGAATCCATATATGGTCAGAGCGACGTACCACGAATGTCACGTCAATATGACGAACTTCGTAGCGCCGTTGCGCCGAACAGCTGTGTTCAATCTAAAGCACTTTAATAGCAGTGCCGATCGCTATGTGAGTGGCAGCTGTGACAATAGCATTGGTCGTAGCAACATCAGTAGCAGTAGCAGTAGCAGTAGCAGTAGCAGTAGCAGTAACAGTAGCAGTAGCAGTAGCAGTAGCAGCAGCAGTAGCAGTAGCAGTAGCAATAGCAGTAGCAGTAGCAGTAGCAGTAGCAGTAGCAGTAGCAGTAGCAGTAGCAGTAGCAGTAGCAGTAGCAGTAGCAGTAGCAGTAGCAGTAGCAGTAGCAGTAGCAGTAGCAGTAGCAGTAGCAGTAGCAGTAGCAGTAGCAGTAGCAGTAGCAGTAGCAGTAGCAGTAGCAGTAGCAGTAGCAGTAGCAGTAGCAGTAGCAGTAGCAGTAGCAGTAGCAGTAGCAGTAGCAGTAGCAGTAGCAGTAGCAGTAGCAGTAGCAGTAGCAGTAGCAGTAGCAGTAGCAGTAGCAGTAGCAGTAGCAGTAGCAGTAGCAGTAGCAGTAGCAGTAGCAGTAGCAGTAGCAGTAGCAGTAGCAGTAGCAGTAGCAGTAGCAGTAGCAGTAGCAGTAGCAGTAGCAGTAGCAGTAGCAGTAGCAGTAGCAGTAGCAGTAGCAGTAGCAGTAGCAGTAGCAGTAGCAGTAGCAGTAGCAGTAGCAGTAGCAGTAGCAGTAGCAGTAGCAGTAGCAGTAGCAGTAGCAGTAGCAGTAGCAGTAGCAGTAGCAGTAGCAGTAGCAGCAGTAGCAGTAGCAGTAGCAGTAGCAGTAGCAGTAGCAGTAGCAGTAGCAGTAGCAGTAGCAGTAGCAGAAGCAGTATGCAATAGCAGTAGCATTGCATTTGCAGTTGCAGTTGCAGTTGCAGTTGCAGTTGCAGTTGCATTTGCAGTTGCATTTGCAGTTGCAGTTGCAGTTGCAGTTGCAGTTGCAGTGGTAGTAAAAGCAAAAGAACAGCAGGAGCAGGAGCAGGAGTACGAGTACAGCAGGAGTACGAGTGCGATTTGCAGTAGAAGTGCCAGTTAGAGTGGCACTAGCAATAGTAGAGAGCTTAAGGGCCTCCACAAACTATAGGGATTTACGTAGTTTTCGACAACTATTTGTGATCAACAACTAAAAGTCATTGACAACTAAAAAACGTAGTCTGTCGCGCAAGTTGTCGGCAACTAAACTCTAAATTATTAATTGTCGACAACTATAAGCACTATCCCTTTTTGGAAAGGGGAACTGCGTAGTTATCGACATTCAACTCATAGTTGTCGCCGGCCTCATTTTTTGGCGCTTTTCTAGTGTGTGAAAACTTTTGTTTTATTTGTCGACAACTTTTAATCTCCGCGCTATTTTTGTTCCAGGCAGTTTGAATTTGACATATCGTCCATAAGTTTCTCTTTCAACACATTTGATAAAGCCTAGACCCTAATTATTAAAACTGTTAAAATAAATTCAAAAAACTAAAGCTTAAAACCGTGGCAAATAAAATATATATTTCGCTGATTCTCAGCCTCTTCAGTTTGACGCCATGTTAAATAAATAATATTAATAAATATTAAATTGAAATTATCCTTGCTTCGACAAACAAAATTGCTGAGAAATATTTTTGTTCCTAAATTAGTATTTACGGCAAACACAATAATAAATGCATGTTTATCCTGTCAATTATTTCGGAAATTTTTCGCCTACTATTTCGAAAAATAGACATAATCAAAGCCAAGGTCATGAAAAACCGCTCTCTCAAATTATTTTCTGGAAAAAAATAAGAAAATGTCAACTTTTAATGGTTTTTAAATCACCGTGTGATCTAGGACTACGAAGTTTTCTTAAAAAGGCCGTTCTCAGACGAGCGACGCCTACGAGTCTCTGGCGTCAGTATGCAGTATCACCAATAT
>NW_021163562.1:0-37556 GCF_004324835.1 Dendronephthya gigantea | reverse complement strand
CCTAAGAGTTGAAGCAAACGTGTTGAAGCAAACGACCAAGCTGAAGATTTAGAAATGATATCCTGGCAGCAGATCGAAAGAATGGCGAAAAGTTGGAATAATTAGTAAAAACTTTATTTAAGTTCGTTGGGCTTTGTCAACAAAGCGCTGGTTTCAACGAGGAGCGTCATACAGCTTTTACAACTTTGAAGTAAGCCAAATAGAACAGAATCAGGAAATTCAACATTCAGGGAGCATATCAAGCCGCACCAAATCTACGACGTGCATGTGCAGCCGCTATATCAGCAATGGGAGTCAACTTTTAATTTGTTTTACATTATGCTTTGGCATTCTTTATCAAATTGAATGTAAAATTTTGGTTCGTGTTATGTAACTTTAGGAACAAACACAGCATCTCTTTTCGTCCGCCTCGCAGATTTAGTTTATCCTAAGCTCGTGTTGCTGGCAATGTGCCGAAAATTATTTCTAGAACGCTTTACGAGTCACTGATAGATGCTGGCACTCTTTAACTTTAATCTTTACAGCGAATGAACCTTTTTGATTATTACAGAGACTTAAAAAATCTAATAAGAGAAACACATGCAACCAACGCGCGAAGCTGTCAGTAATTTATTTGACGCTATAAATGACCCGGTTATCCTTGATAGTCATGAAAAATTCAAATTTTTGCCTTGAAACAGAGAAATCTGGCCCATTAATTACTTCTCTTCTTCTCCGATGTTTTTTGTCAAATGTCCCGATATACCGTCATACTATTGTCGGTGATTTCAACAAAATAACTAATACAACATGTGACTTCCTACAAGTGCTTGACCCAGAGAAGATTTGTGATTCAGGTTTTCTTTTTACAGCATAATTAGATCCGTGAAAATTGATGGTAGTGAGTTTAAAAATTAACGAATCTCAAAAGAGAATTATAATAATTAAAATGCAATTTAAAAATTGTAAACATTTCCGTCGGTATTATTGCAATCACGACTGATTTTCACATTTGTTTTATGAACAGTCTTTTCCCCCTTCTCTGCAAGCATGGCGAATTATCCAAGAATATTCATTTTCATGGCTTAATCACTATCATGTGGGGATAAAAATCAAACGGGCATGTACAGAACGATTAAATGTATAGAACTAATCACTCGCCCTGAAGTTTGAACATCCCAGTTTTCCCTACCTATACACGCACTCCAAAATTGTGTGAAAAATAAACCCATGATTTACGTATATCAAAAAGAGCGTCTTCTTGACCCATGAGTGCTTCCACAGGCGACTTGTAATTTCTACAGTGTGTCAAACGTGATAGATCCGAAATGGTTGCCAATTAAGAGCATGCTTTCAACCTTTTCTCTTTGATATCATTTGAACCACTACCACTTGATCTTGTGGTAAAATATGTTCAGCAGCAAGAAGACTTAGAGGCCGAGGATATTATTCCGACATTAAAACACTGCTCGTTGTTTGTTCAAATTTGTAAGGATGGTGATATCCGCCTTCATCGTGTTGTTCATGAAGCTGTTAAAACACTTTTCAACAAAACTAAAGGAGATAATATTTCCGATACTGAAGTTCCAAAAAGAGAAGAAAAATAACTCAAAATATTACGAAAGTGATTAAAGACGTTGTGAAAACAATGAGTTACTTCAATGATAGAGAAGATAAAAGCAAATTAATTCCGCATTTGAAAGCATTTAAGAAGGAAGTGAATAATAACAACATTTTACCTGATCAAGCGTTATATGTCATCAGTTTCGATTTTGAAAAAACTGAAATTTGCAGAATATACGATTTTTTGGGGGAAACCCTTAACTATTACAGTTCTGACTATAAGCTTTCCACTGAATTCTATCAGCTCGCACTGAAAATACGGGTAGAATATTTTGGAGAAAATCACACGCACGTTGCTACTTCATACGCCAACCTGGGTTCGGCATGCATAACAGGATGTGATCTTGATCTTGCTAATGATTATTATCAACGTGCGTTGAAAACTCAATTGGATCGACTAGGACCGAAACATATTAATGTTGCTATGTCATACAGCAACCTGGGTGATGTGTGTAAAAGTAAAGATGATCTTGATCGTGCTAAAGATTATAAACGTGCGTTGGAAATTGAATTGGATCTACTAGGACCGAAACATACGAATGTTGCTACCTCATACTGCAACCTGGGTAGTTTGTGTCAAATTAAAGGTGATCTTGGTCTTGCTAATGATTATTATCAACGTGCCTTGGAAATTGAATTTGATCGACTAGGACCGAAACATCCTCATGTTGCTATCTCATACAACAATCTGGGTAGTGTGTGTAAAAGTAAAGGTGATCTTGACCGTGCTAATAGACAGATTTAGATTGAGGACGCGGACGTCAAGAGGACGTGAAATTGCGCGCAAAGGTCTGGGTCGAGAACGCCGTCGTGTCGAGTACCAAAACAGATTTAGATTGTGTAATCAGGACGTCAAGAAGACGTTTAAAGCGTATTAGAATACAAATGCAGTAAAATGAAAAAGATTCCTTTCACAGGCCCAGACTCACCTAATTTTTCATGATTTTTTCCGACAAATTTGATGGGAAAATTGGATGTTAATGCAAAACAGACATGGTAAAAACCACAACCAAATATTGACAATGTTTTAAATTTATGAACAAGTTAAATTGTATAAAGTTTTTTTATACAATGTGCCTAGATTGTGACTAAAATAGCTGAAGTGAACTTGTAGCTTTAATATTTTGTTTTAATGATTATCCTTTGTGATTGTTCACAATACACATAATTGATTTTGAAATAAATTTGCCGTTGAATGTCTGCAGTGTACTCAAATTTCGTGATGCTGTCGTGATGTTTTATGGTTTTAGCTGTTTTTTATACGAAATAGTTTATGCCAATAGCTGTGCCAATAGTTTGTGATGGCCCTTGGTGGCTTACAATCTGTTCGCGATGCTTTAATGCTTGCCAGAGAAAAGCAGTATATTTCTAATACCGAATTTATTTTGCTGTTTGAATATAATTTATCCAAACCATTATTTCCATACTGGAAATTTGAATCATTTGATCTGGATTCTTGGGATGATGAAGAATGCAAGATTGAGCTGAGATTTGCCAAGTCACACTGGCCTTGTTACAGCGTTTGCTCAGAATTCCTGACAAGATCACTTGCCAGCAAGGAACTACATGCTCTGGTAGAGAAGGACTATGCATCTTTCTTAAACGACTAGCTTACCCATGCAGGTATTCCGACATGGCTATTCGTTTTGGTAGAAACCCATCCGAGATATGCCTCATATTTAATAAGGTTCTAGAATTGGTCTATGATGCAAACCATCACCGCCTGGAGAGTTGGAATCAACCTTTTTTGTCACAAGAGCTGCTACAGACTTGTGCTGATGCAGTACATGACAAGGGTGCCCCATTGGAAAACTGCTTTGGATTTATTGATGGCACAGTTCGCCCAATAGCTCGTCCAAAATACTACCAGAGAGAAGTGTACAATGGTCACAAGAGGGTGCATTCGATTAAATTTCAGAGTGTTGTACTGCCGAATGGTCTTATTGCTAATCTTGCTGGGCCTTATGAAGGTAAAAGACATGATAGTACAATGCTTCGTGAGTCACAGCTGCTAGCTTCTTTAAGGGAGGTTGCCTTCTACAACAACCAACCACTCTGTCTTTATGGTGATCCAGCCTACCCATTGGGGATACATTTGCAAGCACCATTTAGAAATAGGGAGCTTACACCTGAAATGAGGGAGTTTAACAAAGCTATGAGTGCTGTGAGAGTCTCGGTAGAGTGGATGTTTGGTAACATCACGAAATATTTTAGCTTTGTGGATTTTAAAAGGCAGATGAAAGTACATTTAAGTGCAATCGGAAAGATCTATTGTGCCTCTGCATTACTCCAGAATGCCCATACCTGTCTGTATGAGAATATTGTCTCTCAAACATTTCAGCTGCAACAACCAACAATTTATGAATATTTTTGGTGATATTTCACTAACAATGTCTCATGGCTGTAGCTTTGGGAGGGAATAGTTGAGAAGAGTGACATCCCTCTGATATTAGCTGACCTGACACCAAAATGACAAATTTATTGGCAAATCATTCTATACTCTGCCAAAAATATTTCAGTGACTCAGATCAAAAGTAATAGTTACAGCAAAACATATAAATAACACTGCATTAATTAGAAAGTTTGAGAAAAATGGTATCTCTACCAAAAATTTTACCCCCCCCCCTTTTCAACAATTTTGGTAAAGGAAATGTTATTCTGGGGCAGATTATGACACATAGACAGATATAGACAAAATATTACACATTAATTAATTGGCATGAAGAGTTTGACCTTTAAATAAAGTTGTAAACCTGATCTGATTTCCATCAACTGATCAGTGTCGTCTTCCATATCAATCAATTCTTCCAGCAACATTTCGTCTTCAGTCAGCTCAGCACCACCTTCACCTGTTGATCTCTCTTCTCTGGCCATTCTAGCTCGATATTTTTTTTATATCATCTTATAGTGGTCTCTTACTGCCCTTGATGTGACATCTTGACCCATAGCACTCATGTTGTCAGCCACCTTTTGCCACTGCATTCCCCGTTCCCTCGACCTTTGCTTGTGGACAAGAACACCCTCTGCGGCAACCTCTTTCAGCAATTCAAGGTCTTTTGCTTTTGACCAAACCATACTGCACCTAGTAAATATTTAGTCACAATACTAGCAATATAAATAGCATTGTACTCTAGTCAGACATCATACCATTGATACCAACAACTTCGTAATAATTTTAATAATTTTGCAGGTCGGATTTTTAGTTACCTTTTTTTTGGGCAGTCACCTTCCTTGTCTTCCATAGCAAGAGAATTAGCTGTAAAAAATCACAGTTATCTTTAGTTTATATCTTGTATAGTAATTACTAAATTACAGCAAACAAGGTACTAGTACACTAAATCGATGTTTAATACTAAAATAATATGAAAAGTGATATATAAAAACTATGAAAACTATCTCTGAAAACAAAAGTAAAACCGTATGCCCAAACATTACGGCATTAAGCGAATTCGTGGTTTATGTTTTTGAGTTTACACTGTGACTGTATATATGTTTGTTTATATAACCAAATACCGAAACCACTGCAAAACCGGAAACAAATTTTGCCAAGTAAATTATGCAAATTAAATCAGCTTGATCTGCATTATATACGAAATCAACAAAGACAGTAATTTGTAACAAAGAATAAATTATGACTTTTATTCCTTTACATACCTTTTTTCAGGAACAAAATAAACAAAAAAACTTGACGTCCTAGGCACGACGTGAAAACTTGCTTTTGCCGTCCTGAAAATCACGAAAACGACGTCGCTATAAACACAACACCATATTTTCGCGCCATATTACGCCATTCAACGTCCTCTTGACGTCCGCGTCCTCAATCTAAATCTGTCTAATGATTATTATCAACGTGCGTTTGAAATTAAATTGGATCAACTAGGACCGAACCATACTGATGTTGCTATCTCATACAGCAACCTGGGTAATGTGTGTAAAAGTAAAGGTCATCTTGATCTTGCTAATGATTATTATCAACGTTCGTTGGAAATTAGATTGGATCGACTAGGACCGAACCATATTGATGTTGCTATCTCATACAGCAACCTGGGTAATGTGTGTAAAAGTAAAGGTGATCTTGATCTTGCTAATGATTATTATCAACGTGCGTTGGAAATTAAATTGGATCGACTAGGACCGAACCATACTAATGTTGCTATCTCATACAGCAACCTGGGTGATGATGTGTGTAAAAGTAAAGGTGATCTTGATCGTGCTAATGATTATTATCGACGTGCGTTGAAAATTCAATTGGATCAACTAGGACCGAACCATACTCATGTTGCTATCTCATACAGCAACCTGGGTGATGTGTGTAAAACTAAAGGTGATCTTGATCTTGCTAATGATTATTATCAACGTTCGTTGGAAATTACATTGGATCGACTAGGACCGAACCATACTGATGTTGCTATCTCATACAGCAAACTGGGTGATGTGTGTAAAAGTAAAGGTGATCTTGATCTTGCTAATGATTATTATCAACGTGGGTTGGATATTCAATTGGATCGACTAGGACAAAACCATACTAATGTTGCTATATCATACAGCAACCTGGGTGATGTGTGTAAAAGTAAAGGTGATCTTGATCTTGCTAATGATTATTATCAACGTTCGTTGGAAATTAGATTGGATCGACTAGGACCGAACCATACTGATGTTGCTATTTCATACAGCAAACTGGGTGATGTGTGTAAAAGTAAAGGTGATCTTGATCTTGCTAATGATTATTATCAACGTGGGTTGGAAATTCAATTGGATCGACTAGGACCGTACCATGCTAGTGTTGCTAACTCATACAGCAACCTGGGTGATGTGTGGAAAAGTAAAGGTGATCTTGATCGTGCTAATGATTATTATCAACGTGCGTTGGAAATTGAATTGGATCGACTAGGACCGAACCATACTGATGTTGCTATCTCATACAGCAACCTGGGTGATGTGTGTAAAAGAAAAGGTGATCTTGATCTTGAACCGAAGCATACTGACGTGGCAACTTCATACAACAGGTGCGTAATCTGCTTGATTTAAGTTTGACGATAATAGAAATTGACGTATTTGCGGCGAGCAATAAATAATTATTGGATGTGGTTGAAACGTTCTTGGAACCTAGTTTAGTCAGAGAGTTCTGCCGAGAGAGTTTAGAATTAAATTATGAACATTATAGAAATCTCTCTATCGCGCAAATAAAACGGATTCAATAAAAATTATTATGGTGTTTTAAAATCAGGTCGATCTTCGACGTCAAATATTTGCTAAATCTAAGCTGTGTCGTCTCTACGACACGGCTTAGATTTAGCCTTAATTCATTGAAATATGTTGTAAATAAGGTTTATAAACTTTGGAAAACCAGTAAACCACGCAATTTTTTTATCTTCGAAAACAAGATCAAGAATTCCATAAAAACTATAATTTGTAGATATGATTGATAACTACAAATATCGAATAATGATGAAACAATTATTGAATGAGGTTTAATCGCGATTCAGTCGCGAAAATTGCAAAATTCTATTTTTTCTGTACTTCATATGCTAACATGTACAAAAACTGCAGGAAACTAGGGGGATCATTTCTTCTGCAAACGTACAGTGATATACGTACATAAAATCCGTCGGGGAGAACGAAAATATTAATATGTACCATTTATTGACTAAATTATTCGGCAAGCTTCTCCCAAAATATCAACAAAAAATGCGAAAAGAAATGTGAACAATAAATAGAGACATCAAAAATTAAAGGGTTTCAAAGCTATAATCTATAAACAGGTCAAGTAACTTAAAATACTCTTCAAAAAAATCGCCTTTCCATATATTTCCATTAACATAGCTAACTGACAGAATTAGTGTCAAGTCGGTCAATTTTGCATGGGTATGACATATTTTTGTGCGATAGAATGGTGATACGACGAGAGGATTAAAATTATAATGCAAGAATACCTCGTTTATATCATAATTAAAATAATTAAAAACAACGACTAACGGAGCTACTTTTATGCATGGGTAAAATTAGCATAATGGAGAAAGTCGCGAACTGTTTATAAATATTTACTTATACTTATTAAAGTTCATAAATATGATCAACGTGAAGCTAATCATTATGATAAACCTGCAGTAGAAATTTTTAGAAAAATTGGGGCTGAATCACTCCGATATTGCTAATTTTTAGTAACCTGGCTATTGAGCGTAAAAAGAATAGTCTACAAACTGCTTCAGTTGGCACAAGAAGACGTCGCCGTAAAAACATATGCAACATCACATGAATACAGGGAAAATATTATCCAAAGAGTTGAAGCAAACGTGTTGAAGCAAACGACCAGGTTGAAGATTTAGAAATGATATCCTGGCAGCAGATCGCAGGAATCGCGAAAAGTGGAAATAATTAGTAAAAACTTTATTTAAGTACGTTGACCCCTGCCAGCAAAGCGATGGTTTCCACGAGGAGCGCCATACAGCTTTTTACAACTTTGAAGTAAACCAAATAGAAAAGAGTCAGGAAATTCAGCGAGCATAATTATCAAGCCGCACCAAATCTACGACGTGCATGTGCAGCCGCTATATCAGCAATAGGAGTCAAATTTTAATTTGTTTTACATTATGCTTTGGCATTCTTTATCAAACGGTTATGTATGTAACTGAGGAACAAACACAGCATCTCTTTTCATCCGCCTCGCAGATTTAGTTTATCCTAAGCTCGTGTTGCTGGCAAAAATGTGTGCAATGTGCCAAAAATTATTTCTACCTCGCTTTACGAGTCACTGATAGACGTTTCTATTCATGTTTTAAGATTGAGAAACTGCAGCATGCTGGCACTCTTTATCCTTAATCTTTACCGCGAATGAACTTTTTTGATTCTTACAGATAGACTTAAAAAAATCTAATCAGAGAAACACATGCAACCAACGCGCGGAGCTGTCAGTAATATATTTGATGCTATAAATGACCCAGTTATCTTTCATAGTCATGAAAAATTTAAATCTTTGCCTTGAAACAGAAAAAGCTGGCCAATTAAATACTTCTCTCCTTCTCTAATGTTTTTTTGTCAAATGTAAAATGTCCCGATATACTGTCATACTATTCTCGGTGATTTCAACAAAATGCCTAAAACAACATGTGACTTCCCACAAGTACTTGACCCAGAAAAGATTTGTGATTCAGTTTTTCTTTTTATACCATAATTAGATCGGTAAAAATTGATAGTAGTGAGTTGTAAAATTAACGAATCTCAAAAGAGAATTATAATAATTAAAATGTAATGTAAAAATTATAAACACTTCCGTCGTTATTATTGCAATCACGACTGATTTTCACATTCAGTGTTTTATGAACAGTCTTTTCCCCCTTCTCTGCAAGCATGGCGTATTATCCAAAAATATTCATTTTCATGGCTAAATCACTTCCATGTATAGGGATAAAAATCAAACGGGCATGTACAGAACGATGAAATATATAGAACTAATCACTCGCCCTCAAGTTTGAACATCCCAGTTTTCCCTAACTATACACGCACTCCGAAATTGTGTGAAAAATAAACCCATAATTTACATAGCTATATCAATAAAAGCGTCTTCTTGACGCATGAGTGCTTCCACAGGCGACTTGTAATTTCTACAGTGTGTCAAACGTGATAGATCCGAAATGGTTGCCAATTAAGAATGACGTAATTGAAAAAAGTGCTTTTGGCAATTTGGCACAAGAAGAGTTCTACGTCTAAAATGGGCCTATAAAATCCGGCATATAAATTTTACACTTATAAATCTTATTTTGAATCTTATGCTACTCAGATGGAGAAGGAATCAGACTGCAATAAAGGCAGAACAAATAATACTACACTAAGGCGTAGTTTATATTATACGTTACATTTTGGTAGCATCAATTGAGATTCAATCAGATTGATAAGATATTCGGTTGAAATGCGGTTTAGTGATAATTATACATGCTAAGGATCACAATTTTTCAGCAACATGTATAATGCGGTATCCAGCATTAAGAAATGAGAGGCGAATATTTAAAATTACGAGCCATCGATGCTATTATATACTCATACAGGCTCCCCTTTCACAAGGAAAACCTGTGCACTTGCAGGCTATGTGATGCTTACAGTCTCCGCTTTTAGTCACTGCTATCGTTCCCAGGCAATATTTGAAACAAAAGATCTAGAGATAAACTTCGAAGACAAACCTTTGTCAATTTGATTGCTTTGCAAAATATTAGGACCTAAATCCTCAATAGGTTGAGACAAGTACTCAAATTCCAAAGATACATATAAAAAGCGATTAAAATTAGGTGCATTCAGAAGTTAGCTTCAAACTGTGTCAGATTAATACAGTAATCGTTTAATCTTGGTGAAGTGCTTTGTCTAACCTCTAACTCGAAAACTTTAAGAAGATGAAGTTCCTCTGCGTTCTCGCCTTTGTGTTAACAGTTGCGATGGTTTGTGGGTGGCCAAAAGGTATTATGGTTGAAGGTGATTTTTCCGAGGGTAAGTTGAGAATGTAACTCAAGGTTGGAATCTCAGAAACAATTGGTTTTTAAAACAGTAATAAACTGGTATATAATGTGCATCGTTTTCGTGTGGCTTATTTATTAGCAGAAATCTCGCGCACGATTGTTTGCCGTTTCGATAACAGTTTAACACCACAGTATTGACGTTTATTAAATAGACATTTGAACATCAATGGCTCGTGTTGGGCAATCATGCTCTCGTAATTTCTGCTATCTTATGTTTCTGTGGATCTGTTTTCTGGGTCAACATGAGCTTTACGACAAAAAGAAATCATTGTTCGTTGGTATGGAATTGAATCAAGTAAGGTTGGTTGTGTCTCCCCTTCACAATTTATCTATCACTGCATCAAAGCCTGATCGTGAATTCACAAGCACTGAAGTTTCGGCTTTAAGCTGCAGGTTAATCAAAAGGCTCATGCTTGTAATGTTATTGGTGTGTGCAAACGACATCCAAACAAATCCAGGTCCAAATTCCAACGATAGTTTCAAATTTAACGTGAAGGATTTTACTCGGGAACGTGGCTTAAAAGTTGCTCACATTAACATACGAAGTGTCATCAATAAAACGGACACGCTTGAAATATTACTTAAAGATAAACCTTTTGATGTATTTACCGTATCAGAAACGTGGCTTAAGCCATATATACCTGATTGCGAGGTAAACATCTCGGGATACTCGTGTGTTCGCCAGGATAGACTTGAAAAAACAGGCGGTGGAACTATGATTTATGTACGTGACGGAGTTCCTTACCGCCTTAGGCAAGATTTGGGAGGGGGTGTGACTGAATCGTGTGTTATTGAAGTAAATCGGCCTAAGTGCAAGAAGTTGTTAATTTGGACAGTTTATCGAGCCCCAAATACCATTCTAGAGGGGGCTATTGAAGGAATTCAGGATCGATTGCTTAATATCCCTGATTCGGTTGAACTGGTCTTATTGGGTGACCTTAATGTCAACTTTCTGGAGGTAAATAAATCAGCTAAACGAAAGTTAATGAGAATGGCAAATTTGCATGACCTTGAACAGCTTATTTCGCAACCCACACGAATAACTCCTAGCTCAAAAACCCTAATTGACTTATTGTTACAAATTCTTGTCATCGTGTCGTTGACTGCATGGTGAATGGCTGGACAACATCGATAAATTTCGATGCTGTCAAAACGCTTAAAAATGTCAATAAATGGCCTCGCTCTTTCATGTCAATTGATAAATTTTTAGATGCATGTTATTAGCTATAATATAAGTTTGATATATAACGAGCAATTCCATAGGTTAACGCGCGTGCATTATGCCATAATGCATGCTTGTAGTATTTGAAATTTTCCCGCCTCTTATTGAAAAGTAATTAAAGTTTTCAGAAAGAGAGCTGAATTTCTTGCGGTAAAGTCGCTTGCTTTAAGTGACTCTTTATATGTTTTCATCTCTTATACCTATTGCATGGACGTTGACTCCATAGTTCTACAATATATTTATTTAATTGTAATGATACACAATTCAGTTTCCAATGCGATGTATTTCAATAGACACTTAATCAATGCATTGTTTATCTTCCTATAATTATAGCTACGACTTTTTCATGGTATCCTACGAAGCAGGCACGCGGTTCCGAGGCCCAGCAATACGAAAAACGCTCCGCGGTGCCTGATATGTCACTAACGACATCCAAAACAAATGAAGATGTCACACGCTGTATCCAAATGCAAAAGACAATATAACAAGTAAAATTTCTATCAAAAGTGTAACAGCTAGATTAAAAACTTCACACCTTGCATAATATCCACGAGTCAGTGCTGTTTCTATAACAGAAACCCCCCGAGAACAACCAAATTTCGACGGAAAACTGATTGTCACAGGGCTTTCGGCACAGAGATATAAAACCAGACAATGAAGATGGATCAATTTCACGCGTGACCGGGCTTTGTATTGGTAGCCTCAAGCATAGGCGGCCCAAAATTGCGCGATATTTTTTCGCGCGAAGAATTTTTCGGCAATTTGTCAATGTAATGTATAATATATAATTACATAAGGTAGGAAGCTCTTTTTTACGTTACGAAACTTACCACTTAGACTATGACAAAATACATCAATTATATTGACCAAAACTAATAAAAAAATATAGTAAACTAATCTCTGATAATTTTCTTCGTTTCTTACATGCGAATTACGATTTAAAACTACTTTTAACATGACAAAATACGGGAATATTTTTATAGTTTTTGATCGAAAATATTTCGTACGATGCGGGATGACAGTGGTCCCTGTATTCGTCATTGTTTTGTATATTTTACATGATTCTATTGGTTGAAAAAATAAACAAACTGTAAGGTATTTGAACGATCTTTTTTATCCGTTAACCAGACAAAAGAAAAAATCAGACTAGACAAAACAGACAAAAGAAAAAATCAGACTAGTCAAAACAGACAAAAGAAAATACAAGAAAAACCCAGGAAAACATCAACATGCAGAATAGAATCCAAACCTATGCATTTATTCATTCGTTTGCTTATGTCTATGCATAAGCCTATATCACACGTGCGTCGTATGAAGCATTGCGGTTCCGTTTTTCGTCGTCTTTGCTGTATTTGTTTTAAGGTTCGCAGGGTTCACGCAAATATATAGCCCGGGTAACGTTCCAAGAAAAGTAAAGAAAGACCTCAAAAATAAAGTGGTTCGGCATTAAAGAATTCCATTCAATTTGGGTGGTTGCTCTGTTAGGGTGATTTTAAGTCCAGTTAAAACGGGTAACTAAACAGCTTATTATTGACTAAAATTTTTGTCTATTCAATTTTTGCAACTTATGTGTATGCCCATTTAATACATTTTACCATGTCTTTTGCGAAGGAATTTTGTTGTATAAATAGGTGTTGTGTGTTATATCGATTATCCCAGCCCTATAACTCAATCTAATGCTGCATGTTGAATACTTATTTTATAAAATGCTATAGTTGCAGTATTACTTATACACATGCAAGTGTATAGGGAACAACTAAAGTTTCTAGACAAAGTCGACTCGGCCTCATTAAGGTCATGCATGTAAATGTTCTGATAATATATATAAAAGTGTCAATTTATAGTTTTAAATTTGCTGTTTCGTTCATCGTTTTCGTGCTGAGCTAGTGCTCAAACGAAGCTGTCTTTCGCAAGCAAAAATACTTGGTGAATCATACCATCGAAACACAACAAGCTGAGTTCCAGTTTTAATGTGGTTTGCTTTGCGCTCGTCATGGAACATGTGCAATCAACTACGTCTGATAAAGATAAAGGTCTCTGTGAGCTTAACAATAAGACAAATGAGACGATAATAAGAAAACAGATCATGAATACAACATCTTGTATCATCCTACTCTTTAGTAAATGAAAGTATTCACACAAGATTAACTTCACGACCCAACGTTTCGACACTGCGGTCTAGTGTCTTCATCAGGGTGATCTAATGTTGAAACTCGGTTCCTTATATACTCTCAAAATGACGTCATCTATTAATCAGATGTAAATATTCTTTTGGAAATAGCCTCCGTCATCCCTATTAAGGGCACAAAGACTCGCATTAATATGCCAGGCTTCCAAACAACGCCTTTGTCCAACGATCATTAGTGGTAATGACTTTTGAATCGTTCCACCCAATGTTATGGTTAGTTTGACCATAGACTATCGAAGGGAATGGACTGGAAACGCCAGTGTAAAGCGCTAATGTCAGTGTTGCCTATCCGTGATATGGGTTATCACGAATCAATTGCCGCGTTGCTCAGGAAACGGGCCAAATAAAAACATGAAATTTACATAATTTAAAATTTGTTTATAGCGCGTTTTTTAAAAAATACAGATTTTGTAGAAAAAAATTAGACTTCGTATGCAAAGTTGAGTACTATATAAGGTTATTATGTTAAAAAAATATGACTTTTATAGTAAATAGTAGCAAAAACTGCAGCCGCTAGCAAGCGATACCTTTTAAAATGGCGCACGTAAGGTCAGTGTTGTAAATTGCAAAACTTTGAAACCCTGTAACTCAAGAACCATCATGTTTTACGATTGTGTAAGGAAATATTACTATTCTTAAACGTCTTGTAAACGAAACGCATAAAAAAGTTGTAGCTATTTACGTTCCTGTTTGACAATAAATCCGATCAAATAATTTTTGGTTGTTTTTGCAAAAATCGCCGATCGACATTGTTATTGTCGATGTCCAGGTGAAAAGTAACTCAATATATTAAAATTTGTTTCATGAAATTCATTTTTATTTATTTATACCGCTTCTTTGATTACTTAACTACAAAACCATCATAAAATAAGTACGTTTGTGGTTCTAAACTTCGTAAATATAGCCAGCAAAGTGTTGTGATACGGAATTTAGTAATTACGCACGCGACAAAAAACACAATATTATTATCGAAACAAGGGTCACATTTGGAACCCTGTATCTTAAACGCGAGTGTGTTTTCTTCAACAGGATTATGCTAAAACAATTCTTCAGTCATTAAGCTACGAAACTATAGTTAATTCATTGCTGTGCGATTTTCTGTTCAGAAAAAAATGTAATATGATTGTGACCATACGTCTACGAACAGCAATTATAAATCAACTAATTAAAATTATATTTTACAGAATATTAAACATTTTTTAAAAGTTACTGTAATAACATAAGCAAGTATACACATACAACCTTAAATTAAGGCAGTACTTTGCAATTACTTTTGAAGATGCTATACAAGAAAGGATATTCTATAAAAAAAGGTTTTTCAGAAAAAAAATTGAACAAGACCAGGAAAACACTACCACAGGCACAGTGCTGGATGTACATGTGAACAAAGAAAACAATGAGCTGGTAAAAAATATAACTCTAAAATTATGCGTTAAAGATTGTGTGTTGTTATAAAAATTTCCTTGTTTTTACCGAGTCTATAATCTACCGACACTGAAAGTTATATACTGTAAGAGCTATCACTTCATCTTCAAATTTGGGCTAATGACAATTTTATTAAGTTATAAGTCTAAAACACAGTCTTCTTAGAAATCATATAATGCAGTGTGATGCCATTTGAGTTACATTTGTACATCAAAGAAGGTCCTATATCTTGACATACAAAAAGCTAACAAAATTTTAGAAAAGAAATTATATATATTGTGATTTTAAATTAACTTTGCAATTCAATCATAAAAAATTCGCTGCATATGCAATTTAATCATGTTATCAATAATCATTAAGAAAATTTAATATATTAATTGTTGTAAAATAATTTAAATATTTACAATATTACATCAAATATACATATTACATTCATGTCTACAAAAGCTTTAGGTTGAAACAGAAAGTTTATTCATAAACTCGTTCTCAGGGCTACAAGAGTGATACCCCTAGTGATGTACCTATATCCATATCAGTGCATAGACAATCAAATAGTCCAATAATTATGTCACTGATTGTAGATACAAAATTCTAGTTGACAGAGTATCATTTGTAATGTATTTTACCAGAAGCAGAGGTTTCTTTGTCACTGTCTAGCTTCTTTACACCATCCTGTACTTTTGTTGAAACTGCCTTGTCTGCAAGAAATGACATGCTAATGTTATCGGGTTGTTTCCAGTGTATTACTATAATAATTAATATATGTTCTCTGAAAATACTGCAAGATATTGTAGTGCCTGTGATGTGGTCATACTGTATATATTTAATCATAGACAAGCAAATAGAATTCTATTCGATTGCCTGTGATTTAATTCAGTAATAAATATGCCTTCAGAACATACAGTTCCATTTAATTTGAGATGAAGTATGCTATATAGTATCATAGTGTGTAGTATTAATTATCAATTATTAAAACAAATTGTAGATTTTTTTTCCTGCATACCTGTACAATATAAAAACACATGCATTGTTGATAATATGGCAAAGTTAATAAAATTAAAATAAATACGTTGTAATATAAATTGTAAGAGTGAGTAACTCTAAAACGTACACAGTTTTAATGTGAAAATACTAAAACATATTAGATAATATCAAATCATCAATTTTGTATCTCAATACTTGCAAACAAATAAAAATATAAATACCGCTGATAAACAGTTTTTCTTCAATTCCTGAACACTCATCGCTACTATAGCTCCCTTCGCTGTCTTCGCTTTCACTATTGGGTTCAAATTCAGCGGTAAAAATGGTATCCCAGTTGATTTCTTCAACAAAACATGAGCAAGAATGTGTGTCCGTGTAACGCAAACCATTGGTTGTCGCGTTGCGATAAATTCCGGAAACTGTCGCTAGAAGAAAGGAAGAAGTACGTGAAAGACAAGGGACTTTGCTTGAATTGTCTAACCAGTGGTCACTTCGTTCGTTCATGTGCTAAGCAAAGTTTCTGCAAGGTCGATGGCTGTACAGGGAAACGCTCTACCTTTCTACACCCAAAGTCTACCCAAATCGATAAAGAGGACTATAAGAGAACAAACCCTCAAGCAGAGCAAACGAAGGACGAAGAATGTAAGGATCCATCAACTCAAGCACGTAACGTCAACGGTTATGTAAGGTGCCAACCCCCCTCTAACCAATCAAAAGGTCCATCGGTGACGGGTCTCGCTATCGTTCCGGTAAAAGTGAAGGCGAAGGAAGGATCTGTGGAAGTCGAAACCTATGCATTCTTAGACTCTGGGTCGAATACCTCGTTCTGCACAGAGAATCTTTTATGGCAACTAAGGCGCAAGGGGAAGAGAACCAATCTCACATTGACAACGATGCTGGGAAAAGGCACTCCAATCGCATGTTCCGTGGTCGAGCTGGAAGTCTTCGACCTGAAAAATCAACATCATGTCAGGTTGCCGAAGGTTTATTCAACGCCGAGCCTACCTGTCCGCTCGGAATGTATCGGGAAACAAGAGGACGTAGAGCGCTGGTCACACCTACAGGGTATCTCTTTACCGCATATCGATGCTGAGATTGGTCTTCTGATTGGCAGTGACGTTCCAGAGATACTGCAACCTCTCGAAGTACGAACAAGTGAGAACGGTGGACCCTTTGCCACAAGAACCTTGCTAGGTTGGGTTCTAAACGGACCGCTAGGGCGAGAAGGTAGCAGCCCCCCTATAGTGAATGGCATCCAAGCAGATCAAGATCTCAATCAACGGTTTGAAGAGTATTGTAACATGGAATTTGATGATGTTACCCACGAAATGAAACCGACCATGTCTCAGAACGACAAGAAAGCACTGAAACTCATGGAACAATCAGCTAAACTGGTGAACGGCCACTACGAAATTGGATTGCCATGGAAAACATACCCACCACCACTTTCAAACAACCGATCGCAAGCAGAACAACGCCTTCGCTCGCTGAAGAAACGACTTCAGCACGATCAATCCTTGCTTGAGAAGTATAAAAGGTTCATGGACGACCTGTTTTCTAAAGATTACGCCAGAAAGGTGTCTAGTCAAGAAACCGGACCTCTGGAAACCCAATGGTATCTGCCCCACCATCCAGTGTTTCACCCACAGAAGCCTGACAAGGTTCGAGTAGTGTTCGACTGTTCGGCAAAACATCGGGACACTTCACTAAACGACCAGTTGCTACAGGGGCCGGATCTCACCAACAGTCTCGTCGGCGTGCTGACTTGGTTCAGAGAGGAACCCGTTGCAATGATCGCAGATGTCGAGGCTATGTTTTACCAGGTGCGCGTCCCTTCGTCAGATTGTGATGCTTTGAGGTTTCTGTGGTGGCCTGATGGCGACCTTTCTAAGGAGGCGGAGGAATATGAAATGAGAGTCCATCTTTTTGGCGGCGCATCATCTCCGAGCTGCGCAAACTTTGCGCTCAAGAGAACTGCGAAAGATAACGAGACAAGTTTCAACGCTAAGGTAATCGAAACGGTAGAAAAGAACTTTTACGTTGATGATTGCCTGAAGTCAGTCAGGGAAGAAGAAGAGGCAGTCGATCTTGCAAAAAAGCTACGCGAGTTGCTTGCGCGAGGTGGATTCAAGCTCACAAAATGGCTCTCCAATCCAAGAAAGGTGGTCGAATCCTTACCTGAATCAGAACGAGCTTCAGTAGTCAAAAATCTCGACTTCGATTGCTGGTCCATGGAAAGAGCGCTCGGTGTCCAATGGAATATAACATCGGACAAATTTGGTTTTAAGATCGTCATCAAAGACCGGCCTGCCACGAGAAGAGGTATGTTGTCGATCGTTAGTTCAGTTTACGATCCTTTGGGGTTCGCTGTCGTTTTGTCTGTTTTGCTGTCGATCGCTGCTTCAAGCCTGCTGAATTAGGCGAAATCAGTGACACCCAACTTCACCATTTTGCGGACGCTTCGCAGCATGGGTATGGAGCCGTTACATACCTTAAAGTCAAGGACAAGGATGGACAGGTTAAAGTTCGTTTGTGATGGGGAAAATCAAGACTTGCACCAATCAAGCCAGTTACTATTCCCCGTATGGAATTGTCGGCAGCAGTCGTAGCAACCAAGCTGGACCAGATAACGCGCCAAGAACTTAGTTTTCCCATCGATGAATCGCTCTTCTGGACGGATAGTACCTGCGTATTGCGGTATATCGAAAACCAAGACAAAAGATTTCAAACCTTCGTGGCAAACCGGGTCGCAGCTATTCACAATGCATCATCTCCCGCTCAATGGAGTTATATTAATACCGAGCTGAACCCAGCCGACGATGCTTCAAGGGGAGTGCCAGTCGAGTCTCTCCATCGTTGGATTGAAGACCAGAGTTTCTGAGGAAGTCGAAGAATTTTGGCCGAAACGACCAGCGAAATGGCCATGCCCGTCGACGACGCCGATCCCGAGATCAAAGGGCTATCGTGTGCGCGAGCTATTGTTCTGACGCGAGTAATCCGGTAGCGAGAATAATCGACCGCTATTCATCATGGGATCGCCTGAGGAGGATCATGGCGTGGTTGTTAAGGTACAAAGCGAAGCTTCTACGTGTAAGCAAGAGACGAAAGACTGAAGAATCTTTCGCAATCGAGTTCAGTAATAAAATCGTTCCTATTGATGTCCAAGAGATCCAAAACGCAGAAGACGTAATCCTGAAACATATACAGGGCGAATCCTTCAAAGAGGAACAAGCTATTGAAAAAGAGGAGCAGCAGCAAAGTCACCCGGGACGTGCGAAAGCAGTAAAACGGTCAAGCAAGATTTTCAACCTCGATCCGGTCCTCAGCAAAGGTCTCTCCGCGTTGGCGGCCGCCTGAGGCGAGCACCGATAATCATGATGCAAAACATCCCGTCATTCTGCCCAAGCACCACCACGTCGTTGCACTTATAGTGAAGCACCACCATCACCTGTCTGGGCACTCTGGTTTAGAGTACACCTTGTCGCTGATACGACAAAGATACTGGATCATCAACGGGAGGCGAACCGTAAAAACGATCCTTAATCAATGCGTCAGTTGTAAGAAACGACAAGCACCAACCACTCGACAGAAAATGGCTGATCTTTCCGAAGATCGGACGACGCCATCGAAGCCGCCGTTTACATGTACTGGAATCGACTGCTTTGGGCCGTTTAAAGTGAGACGTGGCCGCACTACAGTGAAACGCTACGGGGTGCTCTTCACGTGCTTGAGTATCCGTGCGATCCATATGAAGTTGCGAGTTCCCTGGAAACAGGGTCATTTATAAACGCCCTGCGTCGGTTTATCGCAAGACGAGGTCAGCCTGAGGTTATTCGTTCCGATAACGGCGGAAACTTTGTCAAAGGGGAAAAGGAGCTACGTGAAGCTGTGAAGGAATGGAATCAGTCACAAATCCACGACTTCCTCCTGCAGAGAAATATCAAGTGGTTATTCAATCCGCCGACAGGTTCCCATCATGGTGGCGTATGGGAGCGGTGCATTCGAACTACGCGAAAGGTGATCCAGGGGATCATCAAAGAACAGGTGTTAGACGACGAAGGCATTAAAACCTTAATGTGCGAAGTCGAGGCAATCGTGAATGGACGACCTATTACCAAGCTCTCCGACGACCCACGAGATATGGAGCCCCTGACCCCGAACCACCTGTTGCTTCTGAGAGGTGGACCCACCGTTCCACCCGCGTCTCTCTCCAACCAAGACATCTATGGTCGGCGATGGCGCTAAATCCAATATCTAGCGGACATGTTCTGGCGTCGTTGGACGAAGGAATCTCCCATCTTTGCAAAAACGACAGAAATGGAATAAAGAGGAAAGAAACTTTAAGAAGAACGACATCGTGCTAGTTCTGGACGACAAAACCCCCCGAAATTCCTGGCCCATGGGAAGAGTTTTGGAAGTTTACCCTAACCGAAACGATGGGCTCGTACGCTCTGTAAGGTTGAAGACCAAGACATCCGAGCTGACAAGACCAGGCACAAAGATTGTACTCCTGGAGGAAGCGGACATCGCCAAAAACGATAAGTAGACGAGTGCATAAACAATATTATCGCCTAGCTGCAGAACCTTAATTTACATTTGTTTGTTTGAATATCTTAGTTCGTTTCAAAACTTTATTGCTATGTAGTAAAGGCTACTCTTGGTTCCGCCTTTAGGGGCCGGAATGTTAGTTTTAAAACGTAAGCATGGTGACAGGCACCATCAATCAACGTAATTAGAAGTTATTTTTATTGTAACTGTCAATCAGGGCATGTCAATCTAGTTGCGACTACGTTTATGGGTGCATGCTTTAGGCAGTCAGTTGTTTAGTTGTGTGACCGAAAGAGGGTCAATTCAACGTCAGTCTACTTTATCGAAAGTTAAATTTCTTCGTCGCGAACGTTCTTCACATCGTCTAAAGTCGTGCTACCCAATCTACGTACTCGCGGTGGTTTGGAGTTTCAACATTACGGTGCGCGTGTAAACCAAAGTGAGTACACGTTAACATTTCCTTTTGTACACGAACAGCAGTTGTAGTTAATTTATCTATTGTTATCTTTAACTCAGCTGTGTCAATAAATATATTAAGATCAGGTCTCTGATGTCGTAACTCTTTCATAATCTGCATCGCACGGTCTGAATTACAGTGGGAGTAGGATAAGAAAATATCGTAGTTTTGTTTCGCAGGTTTGGGTGTGTTTTCTTTTGTTGTGACTTCAATCGTTTCGCATTTAAGACTACCGATAACAGTGATACAGGCAGCATTCAATTTCTCTTGAAAACTAATCCTGGAAACCAAAAGGCAATATTTAGAGACACTTTAGAGTTCAAAAAAGTTCTCAATCAATGGCTATTTTTGTTCAAAAAGGTGCACAAATTCTAGCACTTTCAATTCTCTTCGATTTCTTCGGCCTTTTGGGAAAACTATTTTATATCATCATTTACAGCTATGCCGAGCAAGATAAGATGTCTTATTTCTAGGTGTGTTAGGACTGATCAAATGAATATATAAAAGTAAAGTTCCTAATTACGTTATCAAGCACGGTTAACTAGATGGTCCATTAGAAAGAACACACACTTCTAAGAGCGAAGCGAAGTGACAGTGTCGGGTGACCTAAACGAGGTTGGAGTTTGCCTTGAGTGGTTCAAGACTGGGGCACCGCAGAAGAAATACAAAATTAAAGTACAGTATGCTAACAAAATTGACAAGCAGGGGCGTACCGAGCGGGGGAGTGTGGGGGGTGTGACACCCCCCTAACTTTTTTAAAATGGTCGGTAAATTGATAGTTGTCGGTTTTTAAACTAGGGCGCTCGGTAATTCTTGAATTCGTGGCATCAAACATCGCACGGCCATCGGATACTCACGCCTCTCACGGGACGAAAAAAAACTAAAAGGCAAATCATAAGAATAACAATACAATAAAAAAGACAATAAAACAAAATATAAATATTTTCCGCATTGTCGCATGCATACAAGCATGGTCCTTCGTTCCTTCATTCGTCGCTGGATTTCGTCGGTAAATCTTGGAGCACCCCACCCCCCCAAATGGAAACCTCTCGGTACGCCCCTGTAGGCAAGCAAGGCTTTTTTCAAGCTTAGGTCAAATAAAAAATATCAAACGATACTTTGGAATCTAAGATTGATACCTGCAGTCAATATACTGTGTGATTCCCATGTAGGTCGGCATATATGGCACATCAGTAATATACAGCGGCATTAGGACACTCTCTTGCATTTTACGGCTGTGACATAATGCAATATTGTATTGCTCTGTACAGCGCGTTGATTCGAGAAACGACGGAGTAATAAGAGCCATGACACGTTTGCACTTTTTAATGATGTCGTACAGTTGGTTTTGCCAGGATGTTTCCAGATCAAGTTTTTGAATGGTCGTATAAACCCGGATATTGCTTCTATTCTTAAGTAGAACATCAACTACTTCGTCAACACATTTCACGTCTTCTTCACTGTAGGACAAATAAATATCGTATCCTTCAGACTCAACCTATATAACGAAACCAAATAGTACATATGTGAGACTGCATGATACATTAAGCTAAGGTATATTACATTTTACCTCAAAATAAGCTGTGCTTAATGTGTATGCCTGATTATTTGTCATGTATGTACCTGGTCTTGTTCCTCGTCTTGTTCTTCTTCTTGTTCATGATTGGATTTCAATTCTTTAAATAAGTCAAAAAGTGGCTGATCAGCTTTGCTTATGTTGTCAATATTCCTGGAAAATATGACAATTTTCAAAGAACGCAAAGGTAAGCCGGCTTTCATCCAATGTACAGCAGCATCCACAAGAAGCTTGAGCATCTTTGTCTTGGACTTACGCTGAAAAAGAGAGTTGGAATTAACACATCCATGACATTGTGTCAAAAACTCGAGATTATTCTTATGTCGTTATAATTCTCCCTCCATTCATCCTAGATTTAAATGTAGTCTGGCGAAGGCTGAACATTTGTTCATCAACGTTTCCTTCTCAACATCGATCAGTGGGGGGAGGGCAAGGCTATAATCGAGGTTGGGTGTGGGTAATTGCATTTTTACGTACACAGCATTGGACTTTGTCACAGTCAAAGTGTTGTTTATAAATAATTCGACTATTGTAGTCTAATAAAGAGCGAATACGCCTCGTTTCCATAACTTATAATAATCATACACAACCTGGTCTCCTGACGCGAGAATCGGCATAATAACTTTTCCTTCATTATTAGATAAAATTGGAACCAAACATCTGAATACATCTCCAACAACTTGACCGACACTTCTGGAGATGTTACGACTACACACGATGAAACAATCGATGATGAAATTGACCCTAATTTTCGTACCTTTCATAATTACAACCAAGGCACTGCAAATTTAGGGAACTGGGTAGGAAAGGTTTAAGATACTCAAAATATTATTCTTAGTTCCTAGCCTCCTTCAAAACACAGTATTTCTCTAAAACTGAGATGATCTGGCAAAGGTTTGGACCACCAACAAGAATAGAGCTTTCTTAAATCTTCTTCTTTGTCTTTGGCCAGTTGTTTTACACTTATCCCCAATCTTAACAACAACTGTCCAATCAGAGAACTTGGTGTAGGACTGTAATCACCTGAAATAATGTTGAACGCCATTATATGGGCTTATTGGCCTATGCTTATGGCCCTAGTTGATGAAATCCGTTTTTTATCCTCCTCGCCTTGGTTTCCTACCCAAGGGGGCAAGGTAATGAATGATAAATTAGATCACTCTGACTGATAAATTAAATCTGCTTTTTCCAGTTCGTTTATATTTCAATCGCTTAGTAATTTAGCCGGAAAATACCGGAAATCAGAGAGTGAACTGGTCAGTTGTATGAGGACTAATAACCAGGGGTGGTTGTACGGAGGCTGGATAGCGCTATCCACTGGGTAGTGATTCATTTCAACCAGTTCCTAAAATTGCTTGAAAAGCAATAAAATTTTAGCTTCGGAGGCAACAATTATTAAAGAGGATCCTCAATTTAGGAATACTAAGATTTAACCAAAGTTTCAGCCAACAACGGTCAACGGGCGATTTTAGAGCGATTGAAAAATCCGGCCCAGTACAGTAGTTTGGGACGCTTGATTCAAAGCAGGTGACTGACGTTTCCTGACGACAATGCAGCTGCATGATGTTATCATAAATAGGCGAGCCTGAACTGAGATCGTCGCATTAACAGAAAACCAGATGATGAAATAGATATCTTTTAGGAACACATGACAGTTGACAGAATTAAAATGACCATTTGGTTTAGCGCGTGTTAAGTTTCGTCATTTCGTGTTATGTTTCAATAGCTAAGCTAAGGAGATGGGATGGTGGCCAGTGGCGTAACGACAGGGTGTCAGGGTGTCAAGTGACGGGGGGCCCCCGAGGTTTAGGGCCCCCGAAAAAAATTGCCATAAAAAATTGATAACACATTTATGGAAAATAGAATTTCTTTCCACGCACACGGGGTATATAGTCAGCCTGTTAACATTATTTTATTATGCCGGAATTTTATTATAATTTACTATGCGCAATCTCAGCATAGTAATATATTTTTTTCTCTATTCAAATATGAAGTGAAGAGTGCTTTTTGTAGACGCAAGTCGTGAATTTAGTAAATTTTTTTGGAGCAAAGGGGGGCCACAAATGACTGATTGACGAAGGGCCCCCAGCGGTTGCGCTACGCCACTGATGGTGGCCAAACATTGAGCTAATAATACACTACAACATTTCCCAAAAGGATTGGGGAACCTCCCTAAATAAAAGGTGAAGCATTTACTCTAATTCTAGCCTACTCAGTCACGCACATGCTGTTCATGATTTTAACTGCATAACTGCAACCCAATCTAGCAAAACTCCTTGGTGGTGGAAATCTGGGAAATTTTCAGAAGGCAGTCATACTTACTTTGCAACCGATTAACCCCGTGCCCAGTTTGCAACCCCGTAAGGTTCTCGTTCTTGAAGTACAAGATTGTTAGAAGTAGCAAAAATCTGGCAAAGTGGACATATATAGTTACCTGGAAACGCCGATAAAACAAGAACATCAACTTCGTCCTGTTTCGGCAAAGCTGTAATATCTCCGATGCAAAGCTCAATAAAACATTTACCTATATCTGTCCCAACCTCTAACGCGTTAACAACACGAATTCCTGTCGTCATATTGCAAAATAAAATTTACAACGTTCAAAATGTTCGATTAACACCTCTCAATAAATCCTTGTAGTTTGTACTCCAAAGGTTCTAATTCTAATTAGAAATTCGCAACGTACTTATTATAATATACATTGTGTAATTAAAAATTATTAATTAATGGCGTTGTTTCCACAGTGACCACACACGAAATAGTATTTTCCTTGCCTGCGAAGGTTTTGATTACAACCCATGTAACCCATGTATTATAGCATTACATATTGATAAAATTATTTCCATTACAAAGGCGAACGAAACATGGATGAAACCATTCCTAATCTTCGATTTTTAAAATATTACGTTTTTCTAAGTCTTCCATTTCTTTCAACACGTACGCTACATCATACTCCAGTTCATTAAATCTTGACAGGGGAACCTAAAGACAAAGCAGGTGTTAATGATGACATTCTGGAGTTAGATTACTTAGATCACGGTTGATATATGCATATGCTGATATAGTGATATGCATGCATTTGATGGTAACCTTTGGAGTCTTGGAGAACTGATTTCAACCTTGCAAGTCTAATCCTACAACATTGGCTGGAGAAAAATTAATTTCCCACCTCAAACGATTTTATACTGCCATCACTTGTTTTCACCTCCATAAAGACTGTTGGCACCAGCACTCGATTAAGTGAGCTATTTAATTAATAATAGTTTGAGACAGAGATAAGTTCCAATAAAACCAAGGAGCAGCGTGGCAGCGTCTTCAAACAACTTAGCATCAAATGTGGTATAACAACTGCCTAAATAGACAAAACACTTCTCGACGTTTCAACCTGAGGGCCTTTGTCAGGAGAGTTAGTTACGAAGCCCTCAGATCGAAATGTCGAGAAGTGTTTTGTCTATTTAGGCAGTTGTTATACCACATTTGATGCTAAATAGTTTGAGACACTTGACTATCCCAACTTTGGTGGGTAAACTAGGAGGGTTTTATACCTGGTCGATATTGTCACATCTACTCTCCATTTCAAAGATTGCAGCCCTGGCAATCTTATCCTATTGCTTAATACACCAGTTTCAACCCTAGTATGGCTAGAGGAAAAAAAGTGATATATGAAATATACATTCCTTTCCAGTTTTAAAGACTCACTGCACATTTTATATATACTTTAAAACAAATGTAGAGAAAAATTAACAATGAAAGTTATAAATGAGCTGTCAGGTTATTTTGGGAACTCTTTTCAAGTTAGCAATACATGTATACATGAATGACATAATCAAATTATATGGACTAGTTGGAACTGTCAATTGAACACCAAAATATAATAGGATTTGGGTCATGTGGTAATGCAAAGAAAAGGTTTTCCTGTATATTGAATCAGCACTTTAGGGTCAACCCTTATTATTCAGCCTACCTCTTGAATACATTCACCATGATTTCATTAACAAAGTTTTCAGGAATTCTAAAAAATATTCACAAATATGTAGAACAAAATGTACATTAAAATAGCAAGTCAACTAAAAGGGAGTTACAACTTGTGTACAGATTATTAAAATTCAATGTGCACATTTCAAAAACTTACTTGTAGGATAATAATTCAGCTTTATAGTTTTCTTGCTTTATTGATGTTAGTGTCTGTCTCAATGTTGCTTTCATTATTTTATGTAATCCAGAAAATATTTGTAGAACAGACTCCTCAGAAATATTTTTATCTCTCAAACTACACAGTATGTCTTGATCAACTTCATAATTTTCAAGAGAATGTTGGACTACTAAATAAAATAAATTGACATGGTATTTAAACAATTATCAATTTGCTTATATATATTACAAGTGAGAATACTGTGGCAAAAGATATAATCTTGGACAGCCAACTGAATACTGGGCTTGCAATCTGTGCCCCCCAAACTTATGGAAATTAGAAACATATTGGTATGCAGGGTGTGTGCACATTTTACAATGTATTTGGGGGTAAGTCCAGTGATTTCAGGGTGCTGGTGTTTTCCTCATTTTTCATAGTGATGGGTATATGTGATGCTGTGCACAAGATCAACTTGGCACAATGAAGACAGGTCGAGGTCTAAGCACACCAACCTCTTTCATTGCAAACTGGATTGTTGTACCCAGAATTACAGCACTGTCGCCATCGTGCAAAATTGATATGAAAATTTGTATATAGGAGAAAGAATACTGGATAAATTATGAAAATTATGAGATCACCAAAGGTGATACCGTGATAACAAAATATACCTTCTAAAAGCTTCTTGAACTTTTCCACCTTTAGGCTAGTAAGGTATGGTACCATTTTTCGAACTTCTGTTGGGATTTTATATCCATGAAAAAGAATACTATCGCCTTGAAATGCGGGATTTGAACTCAAAGTACCCGTTCGATCACGAGTTGGTGGTGGAGCAGCCATACTTCCAGTCTTCGATATTAGTCATATTACCGTCGTCTTGATTTCTCAGCCACTAGGATTTCTGGATACGACGAAATTCCTTAAATTTCCCCCCAAATTCCGTATTACACCCATTACGCTAAGAATATATCCGTCTAAATTTTTTACTTAGCATTTTATAAGTTGCATGACTTGCATCAAACTCCAACGGCCAAAATTAACAAAGCTTAGGCTATGTGCACACGAGCGTCGTTTTCGAGCGTTTTCAAAACCGTTTTTGTCCATTTTATTGTTTTGACGCCCTGTCCACACGTTCCAAGGAAAAATATGCTTTATCTTATAAGTTAGCTTCAACTTCTATTGTAAATTGACGGTGTTTCAAACCGTTTTGGCATGAAAACGAAAATGAAAACGCTCGAAAACGTTACCGTGTGCACATAGTCTAAGTTACAAACTTTAACAATGAGTGATTTCAACAGTTTTTCGAGGTTTTTCAGGCACGTTATACATAGAGAGCGAAGCTAAGGGCCACCATCACCTACAAGTGTAAACAAAACTCCTGCCGCCGTTTGAACGATGGTATCATGGTGTCAGATGACAACAATTGGTGGCATAGGCGTACGAGGCGGGGGGGGCTGGGGGCGGCAGCCCCCCCCCAGTTTAGTCAGAAATATTAATTAGTCGGGCAATTTGTATTTACAAGTCGGGCAATTTATACTTAAGTGAATTTGGTCTCCACACTACATAAATTTTTTTAAGAATCCTCAAATATGGTAGAATATGGTCGAATATATATGCTTGCAGCTTGCGTAAAACCGAATTAAAGGAAACGAAAATAATTGAAACAAGACGCCTGCTCAAGGCGTTACTCCGCCTGCAGGTGAGGAAACACTACAGGTGACAAAATGAGGTGCTTTTTGTACTGTTGCCTGTCAAACTGTTGTCTGTCATACTTTTGGGATTTTTTGTTATACATTGTGTATTCATTAATATGAAATTATTTATTAATGCATCTTTATTCATTGATGTAACTTTATTTAATGATATAACTTCATTCAGTTGCTTAACTTTGTTTACTGATGTAACTTCATTAATTAATATAACTTTATTCATTGTAACTTCATTGTTGGCATTCAAAGGTAAGTTGGCATTTAAAGTTCAAATGTGACTTGGTATTCAAATGTGACTTGGTATTCTAATGTGACTTGGTATTCAAATGTGCATTCATGGAATTCACACTCAGGGACATTAATTTTTTTTTACTTCCTGCAAATGAGCACCAAAACCTGTAAATTAGAACAAAAATAAAGTTTTATAAGTTTGGCAAATCAATCCTGTAATAGGAACAGTTTTAATACCCCCTTTTAACCCTGTTATCGCTCGCTACTCTGGTTTATATAAATGATCACAAAGCCTGGTCAAATTGTAATCAGGACCTAATGCTTCGACAGTCCAGTCTACTGTCTTCATCAGGGGTGATCTAAAGCAGGAATCAAAGGTTCTTAGATACCCAAGGGATGATGTCACCTGCCAAAGACTGGATTGTCAAATGTTGGGTCCTGATTACAATTCGACCAGGCTTTGTAATCATTTATACATTTAAAATTAATAGACTCTAGTAAATAGAAATATCGAATTCTTAAGCATGCAGGGTCGCTAAACTTGTAGTATGTATATATAATTTCTGAGAGCAAACAGTACTTTGTATATACCTAGTTTGTATTAAAACACTACGTCAACGTGAATCACTAAATCAACTATAAAACAGAAAATCTTGGGTATACTAATATGCAAATAATGCAATTACCGCCACAGCATATGAATACAATCTAAATCTTAACAACTTACCTTTGTAGTTGTTGAACATGGTTCTGAAAGCTCTTTCAATTCGACATTCATATTTTTCAATTTTTCACAAGGGAAGAACGTCGATTCAAACACGAGGCACAAGGACACGAAGAAAAATAAACATTGCACAAAATCACCCCCAAACCTCCCTAAATGCCAACTGATGTACATAATTCATCCGTGTAACCCAGGGCTTCTCGGTCAAAATATTTTGGGTTACCTGTAGAAATGCCAACTTCTGTCGCCCAAAACTACGACTACGACGAAAAGGAAACAAGACGCCTGCTCAAGGCGTTACTCCGCCTGTAGGTGAGGAAACACTACAGGTGACAAAAGGTCACAAAATGAGGTGCTTTTTGTACTGACTGTTGCCTGTCAAACTGTTGTCTGTCATACTTTTGGGATTTTTTGTTATACGTTTTGTATTCATTAATATGAAATTATTCATTAATGCATCTTTATTCATTGATGTAACTTTATTTAATGATGTAACTTCATTCAGTTGCTTAACTTTGTTTACTGATGTAACTTCATTAATTAATATAACTTTATTCATTGTAACTTCATTGTTGGCATTCAAAGGTAAGTTGGCATTTAAAGTTAAGTTGGCATTCAAATGTGACTTGGTATTCAAATGTGATTTGGTATTCTAATGTGATTTGGTATTCAAATGTGACTTGGTATTCAAATGTGACTTGGTATTCAAATGTGACTTGGTATTCAAATGTGACTTGGTATTCTAATGTGACTTGGTATTCAAATGTGACTTGGTATTCAAATGTGACTTGGCATTTAAAGTTAAGTTGGCATTCAAATGTGACTTGGCATTCAAATGTGACTTGGCATTTAAAGTTAAGTTGGCATTCAAATGTGACTTGGCATTCAAATGTGACTTGGTATTCAAATGTGACTTGGCATTCAAATGTGACTTGGTATTCAAATGTGACTTGGTATTCAAATGTGACTTGGTATTCAAAAGTGACTTGGTATTCAAATGTGACTTGGTATTCTAATGTGACTTGGTATTCAAATGACAAATGTGCATTCATAGAATTCACACTCAGGGACATTAATTTTTTTTTGCAACTTCCTGCATATGAGCACCAAAACCTGTAAATTAGAACAAAAATAAAGTTTTATAAGTTTGGCAAATCAATCCTGTAATAGGAACAGTTTTAATACCCCCTTTTAACCCTGTTATTGCTCGCTACTCAGCCTACTCTGGTTTATATAAATTATCACAAAGCCTGGTCAAATTGTAATCCGGACCTAACGTTTCGACAGTCCAGTCTACTGTCTTCATCAGGGGTGATCTAAAGCTGGAATCAAAGCTTCTTAGATACCCAAGGGATGATGTCACCTGCCAAAGACTGGAAATCTTGTCAAAATGTTGGGGCCTGATTACAATTCGACCAGGCTTTGGCCGCTTTGTAATCATTTATACATTTAAAATAGACTCTAGTAAATAGAAATATCGTACCTTTGTAGTTGTTGAACATGGTTCTGAAAGCTCTTTCAATTCGACATTCATATTTTTCAATTTTTCACAAGGGAAGAACGTCGATTCAAACACGTATACGAGGCACAAGGACACGAAGAAAAATAAACATTGCACAAAATCACCCCCAAAACCCTATAAATGCCAACTGATGTACATAATTCATCCGGGCATGTAACCCAAGGCTTCTTGCTCAAAATGTTTTGGGTTACCTGTAGAAATGCCAACTTCTGTCGCCCAAAACGACGAAAAGGAAAAAAGACAATGGCATTTTAAGACTCCGCTGCGCATACGCAGGCGGAGTAATAAACATGCTTTATTCTGCAAAATCTCACGCGGAAAATGCAGGAAATCACATTTGCGGGTCGCTAATTTTCAAAAATTTTCGCCCCCCCCCCTAGTATGGCACACGCTTTCGGCTTTCGCATCTCAGCTCTCCAAAACACTGACTCTGGCTACGCCGCTGCCTAAACTCGGTATTTCAGCGATTTTATGTTCCAAAATACCGGGGGAGCAGACCCGAGCAGATCCTTGTTTTTCTTGGTCTTCGGTGCTCGTCGGCAGAATATCCCCCTCCCCCCCAAAATTTCTAGGCCTGTACGCCTATGATTGGTGGACAATATAAACTTCCTGTTTTATACATAAAATACGTATAATTTGCATTAAATATGTCTGTTGAACCATAGCAATATCAATATGTTTTAAATAAACTAGAACTATAAAAAAACTGTTATATGGCTGTGTTATTAATATGAGGTTTAATCAAAAGGAATTAGCGTTTATCGCTCTCCAACCAGCTGAAACTTTTGATCTTCAAGGTTTATTGTGGTTGAAAGAAAGAGATGGTTTTTTTTTGAAGCGAACTGAGTGTAAGTGTTGTTCCAGGAAACAGTTTGTTCTTTTTATAGTTTGTCTATATCTGAATTGCTATACTATATATTATTCGATATAATATCCACCATTCTACACCCTATACGGTTTACGTGATAAAGTGGGCAAGAGGTCAGCTCTTGCTGACTGGCTCTCCGCTTCCTTGACTCTTGATAATGTGACAATACTGTTGTTAACTGATATATCTCATGCTATTAAGAGAGGAAAATCAGCAGACAGACCCCTCTGAGCACCATAAGCATTTACCCTTTTGGCACTCCTTCACTACTACCAGTACCTTGTTTGACTTGCTTTAATATATATTGACACTTAGCAAAGTTACCCCAGGTGTTGAGTGTACAAATGTGTATTTATTTAGCATACAGAAGACCTGCATTTTGCTTGAGGGTGGTTAGGTGCATTCTGGATTTGACTGAAAATGCATGACATACGAAAGCCACAATATACTGTATATAGAGTATTTATAGGATTAAATAATTAATGTCTTATTAATAGGCTAATGCCTTCATTATAACCAGGGAGCAACGTGGCAGCATCCTCAAATAACTTCATATCAAATTTGATAGAACAACTTCCTACAATAGCCAAAAAACCTAGGCAGTTGTTATACCAAATTTGATGCAAAGTTAACAGGCAAATACTACATATCGATCCCCAGGGACCCTAAACATCGAACTCCACTAATCTTGAATTGCCAAGTTTCACAGAATGGTCTTATCATAGTACATTGTCTATTTTATGTATATATTTACACAACACAATGACTGAAGTAAGCAGAAATAAGATGTGAGTACCAGTCACACAGTATACTGTATGTTTTTTAACAGCATATACAGAAAGATGGTGTAGATTAAAAGGAAATCTTTTATTTTATTGTAAAGGAAGTGAAAAGGTACTGACACTGATCTGTTATGAATATATAATTGCCTCTTTATATAATTCCTTTCACTATGTATGCGATTGATAATCAACTTGAAAATTTGCTATAACCAAAGCACTTATGATTCATGTGATTGTTCATTGTACTACAATAAATAAATTGTTCAATACATTCAATGTTTTATATTATTTTTTAGACCTCTGAACTTGCTGGTTTGTTGGTTTTAGAGAGATGCAATATCAGTAAAGATGTAAACTCTACCAGGAAATATGCATTTACTCTAGGTATACGAACAATTGATTGTTTTCATTCAAGGCCACACAGAAGATTTTTGGGGGCAGGGTCAAATTTTTGTTATGAGGGCCCAATCCTGTAGCAATATTTCCTATCAGCCGGATGGCATTCACAAGGTATTTTTGGAGGAGATTAAGCTCTCTTATCTTAGGAGGCTTGAGAGGAAATTTTGAAGCAGACAATGTAAATGAGGTTTTCTATGTGTTACTGGAGAGATTTTTCACAAATTTTAAATCTATTACATTGCATTACTTGAAATATAGAAAGCCAAGTTTTTAGAAAAAGGACTATTCCAACAACAGTTTGATTAAACATTTGATTTATACCTTTGTATATGCCTGCCATCTGTACCAGTTTCTTCTTCCTCCCCCCCTGCCTCACCCCCTTTCTCAGTATATCTGTGTGAGTATTCAAGTAATTCCACTCACAATTCACAAACAGTCCACAGTGAGTACTTCCTAATAAGATAAGTTGTTGAAAAATCAGGCATTGTATAAAGAGTCACTCCCAAATCACGAAATTGATATTTACACAAAAAATCAAACTGCCAACTTGCGACCTGTGTTGCAAACGGTTTCCAAGTTAATGATAGAACAGAACTCTTATATTCTCGTAAATATATTTTCAAAGAACAGAATGAATATCATTTACACATACACTTACACATAATATGTCTGCGTGTTTATACGACGTTGAAATATCGCATATTATTGCTGGTTAATTAATGACCTCGATTCATCTTGCTGACGTGCCCGCGTTGTCACAAATATTTCAAATATCATTACATAATATTATTACATTAAACATATATGAATAGGTTAAAATGCTACGTTCAAAATATCTTACATGAGTATATATATTTAAATATCAGTGTGAAAATTTTTTTCGAAGACAACGTAATGCTTCTTTCCGCAATAACTTATTGCGCCAGTAGAACAAGATGGAATTAAAAACTGATGATGAGAAAATAAGCGTCGTACTCCAAGAACTGAAAATGATTGCTTTAAACGTTGCTTTTGGCGTCAAGCTAGCCTCAATGGCAGAAAGCAGATAGCAACTGAATGTACAAAACAAAACCAAAAAGCATGTTTTAGCATCGCGTATTCCTTGCAGAAAAGCCTTTCGACGTTTAATGTTTGAAAGACCAGTGATAACGTCAATCCTACGTCTGTTATATACTGCCAAAAAAATTCTTGTATGCATAAAAACCATTGCTAGCATAGTTATTGTTATAAATACGGTTCGTATTAGTTTCACTGTTCCTTGATCGAGGAAATATATAAAAAAGTAGGCTCGTAGCAAATGGACAAACCAAAGGAATGAAACGATTTTGAAAATACGTCTATTCGTTACTTTTGCCCTATGAAAAACTGGATGTATGACTGACAAATATATTTCAAAATTAAGGGCAAAAAACGTGACAACTGATGCAGTCACAAGTATATCAATTGCTAGGTAACTCGTCATTACAGTAAGACATCTTTCATTTCCAAGTATTTCCCTGCTCAGATGTAGCAAAAATAGCGGTTCTGCGATTAGTCCAGCTGCTAAGTCGTTTGAAGATAAAACCATTACAACGAAAAACGAAGTTTTCCGCTTTAACTGCGGCGATTTCCAAAACGCATGGATAGCCAGGTAGTTGAGAACTATTATCAAGAGCGTTTGTATGAAATTGTACGTTAAACAGACAACATGGTTGATATAGCACGGCCGGCAATGAAAGCCAGTGACAAGTAACAACTCTAAATTCTCCCAAACGCAATATTTCAAATATTCTGCAGTTGGTGTTGTAGATGTTTCGTTTCGCGTCATGTTTCTTCATTTCAAGAGCTCTATAATTGCTTAAACTGACTTTTGATAGCCTGGAATAATTTTTGTTTTATTTGGCCTATCATCTAAGACTAAAGGCCATGTTACACGGTGCAATTTTTCTTGCAACTTGCAATGCAATTCTACTTTTGAGAGATGTGTATTTGCCCTAATTTGGGAACAACGAAACTTGTGTTTATTTACAGTTCATGTATTTTACTTCTGCAAGGCTCTTCACTAATTTACATCTCTTAGAAATAGAATTGCATTGCAAGTTGCAAGAAAAATTGCACCGTGTAACATGGCCTTAAGTGCCAGATGGTTAAATAGAAAAATGAGATAGAGACGTAATGACCCTTGGCAAATATGACAATATTGATATGGAAATGCTATCTATATACATGTCTCTCCGGCTGTCTTTGAAACATCACTGCTTCTATAATATGGATTTCACGTATTCCCATTACATTTTTTCAAGCTTATAAGTTTTCAAAATTGGCTATATATTGATGGGTCTAATTTAATTAATCAAAAGATATTACTAGTTTTTCCTCAAGTCACAAATTTGCATTTCAAGAAAAAATGTGTACTTTTGAGATTACAAACTCGTCCACGTGACTTGAGGTAGCCGCCATCATGTCGCGCCATTGACGAGCTTCATTGTCAGTGAATAAATGTGTTCACATTCTTATCAGTAAAATTTGTGAAAATGTGATATTCTGTTTTCATCGTATTGCCCGCCGGCCTGTCGTCATGACAGACCAGGCTTTCAGGAGAATGAAAAAGAACAGATATGCAAAATACGATATTTTTATAAACTCCAAACGACGATGCAAAGGCCATTTTTTTATCTATCATCAGTTCTATCCTATCAGTTCGAACCCAGTGCCCAGGAAACAAACGTTTTGCGCTATGTTTCACTACCATATGATTGAGGCCGTCGTCAAATGTCGTCATGCACATGCACAATGCAACAACGAACACACAGCATAATTTTTGGGCGGGGCTTCGAAATGAAAATTATGTATAGCCCTTTATATCCACGACGCGGCTCTTATTTTTGGAGGTTTACTATTTTCTAGTGTTCGACAGACAAGACGAAGGACAGCATTACCATTTTGCGGCGAATTCCGAAGCTGAGTATAACGACTGGAATAAACATATAAAAAATGCAAGGTTAGTGTTAAGGCCCGTTTACACTTGCAATTTTAGCTATATGCGATTTTGTTCTTTTGATAGATGTGAACGAGTGAATAAGTAACTGATGTTCAAATAGGAGCTTTTATACACAAGAGCATTCGTAACTAATTACTCGTTCACATCTATCAAAAAAAGAAAATCACACACAAAATCCCAGGAAAAATCGCAAGTGTAAAGTAAAACGAGCCTTTAAGTTTTCATTGAACCGTAGCTTACATGATTATGCAGTATAATGATGATTGATTCTTGCAGCTACGAAAAGCTCAAAGAAAAATTACAAAAACTATGTGAACAGATTACCGAGATGACTGGTGAGGTAAATAATATCATAAACAATACCGTGTTGGGCATGGGCATGAACTGTGGGATGGAAAGTCAAGTCTATCCACAGCTAGTTATTATGCATATATCCGGCGGATTGCAAACTGCCTTTGTTAATTTTAGCACCCGTTGCCGCATAACCATCCATTTCGTGACGATAACGATAGCGAGGTAAGCATTGTTTACGTAAGTATATACCTGTGCCCATCTTAACCAGGTTAACCACTGGCCTTTTAGTGCTTCACTAAGCGTTTACACTTCAGGCCTAGACCTGACCTGGTCCGGGTCCAGGACAAGTCTAGGTAATATGTGCTACGTTCACACTGTCTTCCTTGTTGATGACATCTGATAGCCAAAGTAATTGACAAAATACTTGGAACAAGACCCAAAACATGCCGAAAAGTGGTAATACTATAAGGATCCTATACAAATCATACTATTAAGTTAAAATTTTGTCAGGACTAGGTAAAGCCTGTTCACATTACCAAAATCTTGCCCCAGGTCAGGTCCAGGCCTAGTCCAGGCCACCTTCCATTGTCTGCTAGGCCGTATAAACACCGTTCACATATAGGCCTAGTCCAGGCCAGGTCAAAGCACGTAGTGTAAACGCGGCTTAAGTAAACAACCTGGTGAATATTATCGATTGATACGTCCGCCAGCAACCTCTAGCTGGCGGAAAACTATCCGTCGATGAGAAAATCCTTCTGCACATATTGCTATCACGTGTTTGCGGCGTGATTTATCATATTTTTTCGTTAAATTTTAGCCTCCAAAACCACCAAAACCGCTCCACAAACCTCCGTTGCTGGAAATAAGCATGGGTAATGTTCATGTAAATTATAACTTTCTAGCATATATAGAATTTTGAAAAACTCATTCTGAACAATATGTTAAGTAAAGCTAAATATTGTCAATTTATTACACAGCTTGCAATGATCTAAAACCAACTGTGGAGAATAAATATCCAAATGCAGTTATAGTTGTTAGTACTATGACCCCTCCTGGAGCAACTTGGTCCAGACTTGCACAGACTGAAATAATAGAGGTATTACAGCATGATCAGGACCTGTTGAGGCGATTTTTATTCCAATACTGTTTTTGTCCAATTTTCTGTGCGTGCATGTTGGATTTTCTTGTGTTTTAGCAAAAACGTCACCCATATTTCTTGACGACTATAAGCATACCTTCTGGTGGAAATTACAGTGAGGTAACAAGACTAAAACTTGCTGTCTTTGATGTTCGCGACCGAGATAAAGAAGAGGCAAGTAGTTCACTAAATATAGTTTATGTGATTGTTAACTTCAAGACAAATCGTCTTATTGCACAAAACGTCAGGGTTCTCGTTCTTCAAGTGAGATGAA